>NC_054552.1:26116031-26146031 GCF_017654505.1 Polyodon spathula
TTTAAAAAATCGTAACCTGTTGCATGCAGAGACAAGTTGACGCATAACAATCATCTAACAAAGCATGCAGTTCATTATCCTCTAGATTTGCAATAATGATTATTAAAATTAAAATTCTTATATTAAAAATATATGTATATACTAAAAGTATATTTCATTAAAAAATGGTGTCTACGGAATAACTATAGGTCTAGGCTTTAACCATATGTAAAATGAACCATGTTCTGTATAGCCCATATACACACAGTGTTGGTTTATCATTTATCAAACATAAGGACAAAAAGTAACCTTATTTTCACCCAGGCAATCCAAAGTAATGTTTTAAACAAATAGGGCCGATTTACGTTATCGTAGCACCGTGTATTCTGTCACTCCTGACAGCTCTGCCTTTTTAAATCCATTCATGCAGTCCACAAAACCCATTAATACATAACTTTATTGAAAGGGAGAGCCAGGGATGATCCAAGACTGCATATTTAGTACAGAGTTAGATGTTGGGAGTTTTCCCTGGCTGTGAATTAATTCTGATTTCTAATTTCTCCCTCAGGAGTCGCTCTAATTAATGGAACACTGGTTCGGTTTTACTTGCAGACGCGCATTATTCACTGCGGATACACGCTGAATTGTTATGACAAATTGTGTCCTTGGTACTTTAAAAATAATAACACAATATTCAAACTATATTTATTTACACCATCGTGTCAACGTGACTTTCTTGTGTATTTTGAAATTATTATTATTATTATTATTATTATTATTATTATTATTATTATTATTATTATTTATAATAATATATATATTAATATATATTATTAATTCATTAATTAACCTGATAATTAGAGTGTGTGAGTTATTTTCTGCCGTGTAAAAAGATGAAGGTCCTATTCTTTCTAAAGTCCAGATGTATTTAATTGGGAACATATCTGTCTAGGGCATTCTGAACAGGTGGGCTGTGTTTTTTTTTTTTTTATTATTATTATTATTATTTTATTATTATTATTTTATTATTATTATTATTATTATTTCATGAAAACGCATAAGGCTATAGGTTAAAACGTTTTATAAAGCTGGCCTATAGTTAAATGTTTTGATCTGTAAATTATTATAATGCATAATAGCCAATATACATGGTAAATAAAGTAAGCAATTTCATTCATTTAAAATGTGTGTGCAAAAGACATGCTTGTAAAGTAACTTAAAAATGCGACAACCTCTTATAAAGGCGTTCAAATTGTCTGAAGAGACTACCAAATGGTTCTCTAAAAGTTTAATACCAAGAGAAACAAACTTCTCTATCCGTAATAAGCACTCCGCGATTAATGCTATGTACACGATGTCGATCAAACTTGCACTGTTGTGCAAACAGCCTAAAAAGAAGGGGATAGAATGCATTTGAATTCCAAAGGAGTTCCAGAATTCGTTTCCTAGTCCCCCAGTCAGCAATGTGTTTGTGGAAATTCAGTCTTTTTGTCTCTTAGAAAAAAGGCCTAAATCTACATCGGTGGCCCAGTCTAAGTTTGCTATTCTTTGCATTTTCTATTCAAGTGAATGAGTGAATGAAGTGGCCGGAGACACTTTATTTGATCTACTCAATTGCATAAAGTGACAGAATTCTAATATATTTGTTTAATATTCCTCGACGAGCTTTCCTTGTTTTTGCCGCGCATGGGAGACTGGCCTACTGGTTTTGGGGCGTACATTTGGAACCTGGAGTAAATTTCATAAGTTTGAAGTGATCTTGAGATGAGTTTAAATGCCGATGGTGGGAAAATAAAGAAACAGATGTGAAGTAAGTGTGAATTCCAATAGTGCGAACTGGGGCTATTGTAAGACGCTCTGCAGGTGGGCCAAAAGCCCCTCTTTTTCATGCTGTAATTGAAACATATTAATTAGATGATTTGTTGTTAGATTAAAAGAAACAAGTAAAACCTTTCACATCTTTCCAGATGCTACTTTCTGTCTTTTTCAAAATGATAAAACACGGGAAAAACAAGTTGTTTAGAAATGAGGAGATTGTCACACACACACACACACCAATGCTTTACGTGACAAATACACATTTACTGAAGAGCAATACCCTAAAATAGCAAAAGTTTGAGGAATGTTCCGACTTTTGTTGATAAATTAGAAAATCTAGCACTTTCTTGGCGAGCTGTTTAAATCCAATAGATTTTTTTTTTTTTTCCTAAACTCTCAGTAAAGCATGAATATATAAAAGATAATACATGTTTTATTTTGGAGCTACATATTTGGAAGTAGACTTGATCGATTTTAGAAAATATTAAAATGTAACAAAATTTGATACATAGCTCGTTTAAAGAATGAAGCGTACATATTACGCACCATAATGTAAATGTTTTTATTTTTAATTTTTTTTTTTTTTTTTTTTTTTTTGGCTTTGGTTTTTTAGTATGGAGCAGATGCTATCAGACGTACAAAAACGTGAACACAGCTTGAAATACAGAAATGCTAGAATAAACATGTTGCATACGATTTATGCTAAATTCTTAAACACCTGGTTTACGATTACTATACTTTTTTTTATAATAATAACAAAAATATTTTTAATTCGCTGAACTATTTTGCAGAGAGTAAGTGTTTCTTACGCGCAATCTGTTCAATTGAAGAGAGCTTGATGAATGGGCTCAGTTGTCTCCTGTGACTATAGCTATAGTAACTTCATGCATTTTAATTACCCGCTTGATTCATTATTTTCACCCCTTTATGTAACTGTTTATGTGGGATGCGATGCCTTACACTGCGTGAAAGATATTAGGATTGTTTATTTGTTTGTTTGTTTGTTTTTCAATTTCTGACAAACAAACAAACAAACAAATAAATAAATAAATGATAACGACACTTAATGGCTGTAAGGATTTGCTTTTGGGGAAATTATTGTTACAATACAAAAGGTGACAGGTGAAAAGGATACTAGGTAAACAATTTATGGCAACATTTGCTTATACAGTTCAATCTTAACCAAAACCAACGGGACGGGCGGTGTAATATTGTAATATAGACTATTATTAAAGCACTGTATTGTTTTGTTTTACTTATAATATACTCACAATCGTGCTTTGTAAAATCCGGAATAAAAGCTATTTAGTTTTTTGGAGGGTTTTTATGTTTTTTTTTACTCTTCGGCAAATCTTAAATTCATCATAGTAATATAACAACAGAGTTATTAGATTTTATTTTGTGGCACATAATCTTTTGATTTTGTTTTTTAAATAATATTTCAAAAGAAAACTTTAATATTTCAAGTTTTGTTTTATTTATATATATATATATATATATATATATATATATATATATATATATATATATATATATATATATATAGTGTTATAGTACGCTGTGGTATCCTTCTAGTGTTATAGTACGCTGTGGTATCCTTCTAGGTTGATGTTTTGCCTAAATATGAATATGCTTTAGATATATAACACGTTGTTTTGCAACACGTAGTAAAACATATTTTTCTAAACAGTGATTTTCAGAATGTATTGCATGACCTAAAAGAAGACACAGAGCAGAGGCTTTAGATGTACATATGGTTTAATGAGAAAATATTTCGATGCCCAAGTTTATAATTTAATGCAGACACTTCGCACACTTTTTAAAAGCACGCATGCTTGCAGCAACAACACAACGTTTTGAAATAACATGCTTTATCTGTACAGAAAATAAACATTTACACCATTTCTTACAAGTGGTCACCACATATTTTAACTTAAATGGTTCACAGAACAACATTTTTTTTTCCTGCAAACTACAGAAATTCTAAAACAAGGAAATTAAAAAGGGCGTTTTTACACGCTAATATCACTCCTATGTGCAATAATTTACAAGTTTATTTTTTTCTTAGTGCGCAGAGCACCGTTGGTTACACACCAGCCCACGTTTCAAGTGTGTATATTTTAATGAAATGTTATATGATTGTTCATGTTTAAATAACTATGGATATTAATGTTAGCTATGTAGTCTTACCAGGTATTTGGCATACCAAATGCAACAAATATTCTGAAAAGATCTGTTTATAACTTTTGTACGCAGAGCAAGAAAACTGAGTTCACATTCATGTTTATTAGACCCTTAGATTTTGGCATTAGCCTAATACCCGGGTTAATGTTTAACAGTACACTGATAACTTCGTTTTTATTTACATTAAATGTATCGTCTTAACTTTTTCGATCCACTCTACTCTATTGTCACTTTCATTAATGTAAAATTGCCTATTACAAGAGGATGCATTTTGTGGGTATATTCACCGGCTAAATGAATAAACAAATGACCATTTACATGTAAACTGCTATCACTGAGGCTGTTCCAAAACGTAATGACAAACGGAAATGCATCCCTTAAGAAGTTCAAGGTGATAAGCAATTTAAATTAGTCTCTGTGGCTGAATGTAAAGCACTGTTTTCTCCAATATTGGTTCTCATAATGGAGCATTATACACTTTACAGGCACACTAACTTAAGACACAAAAATGTACTAGAGACATTGGCTTATTTTCTATATTGACAGTAAAATAACCTGGGATTGTTAAATTAATATCATGTTTAAAACTGGTCATAACTCTCTGGTTAGCTATGTAATGAAATTAAACATTGAAATAAAAAAAAAAAAAAAAAAAAAAAAAAAAACAGGATGCAAATGAAAATCGAACACAGAAACACAACATGTATAAACAAATGTAACTCTCAATTTCCTTGCCCGAGCGATTTTATACTATAACTGTGTGTTTGTTTTCAAAGAGAAAAACTTTGGAATTGGTAAAAACCTGTGGTTTTAAAGTCCTGACGATCCGCCCGTGTCAGTGTACAGCCACAGACTGCAATGCTGAAGTGGGGTTTGTTAGAGTCTCGCTTGGGGTAGCTGGACTGCTTTGGCTGGTTGCTGTTTGTGGGGATGTGGGGCTGAGAGACGGAGGGCAGTTCGAAAAGATCGCGGGGATAGGTAGAGGCAGCGCCGACAGACCTGGGACTGCAGCCGGGGTAGGTTTGATCGGTACCGGGATGGCCGGTAAAGTCTGTCCTCCGTGGCAAAGAGGCTTGATGGGCATCCCATAGGCACTGTAATCATTAGTGGCCATTGAAATGGGTGCTGATGTGTCTATCACACTGGTGCTGTACATGTGGGGCCAGGCACTGGTCAATTGGTTGTGCAGTGGGTAACCAGCCGACATGGATTGCATGGCAGAAAAGGTCAGTCCTGCTGGCATCTTGTACTCTCTGGCGATAATATTCTCGATGGCAAACGGGTGTTTGAATGTGGACGGCTGCGACAGCCCCACGTTGTAAGAGGACATCTGGGGCAGGTGGGTGCCAGTCGCTGCCAGTGCACTCAGTCTCAGTTTAGCCTGCTGCTGTAGGTAATGGGCAGCATCGGATTGCTTGGATGGTGCCAGGTGATCTGATAGCATTATCTTAAAGCGTTTACGGCGCCTTAAGAAACTTCCATTCTCGAACATGTCGCCACAGCTGGGATGAAGTGCCCAAAAACTACCCTTACCCGGCTGGTCCGGCCGCCTGGGTATCTTTATAAAGCAGTCGTTGAAGGACAGGTTGTGTCTTAAAGAGTTCTGCCACCTTTGAGTGTTTTCCCTGTAATACGGGAATCTGTCCATGATAAACTTGTAGATTTCGCTGAGAGGGAGCATTTTCTCTTGCGAACTCTGTATGGCCATGGCAGTCAGAGATATGTACGAATAAGGTGGCTTCTGGTCACTGTAAGTATTTCTCCCCGGGCGAGGCATCTTCTCCCTGTGAGTACTTTGTTTGAACTCTGCCGAAGACTTCTGGTTTCAGAGCAGCAGCAGTATCGGTGTCTGGTCTGACAATCGAATCTTTTCAGCTTTGCGACATTTCGCTAAAATACAGATTCTGTATGGAATTATATAGGTGCTTGCGTATTCTGCAACGTCCGGAATGAGTTCAAATTACCAATTAATAAATTGCTTACTTTTTTAATAAATAAATAGCTTCTCCCGGGTTAAAACTTGTTAAAAGTTCGACGAACAAAAAATCCTGCTCTGTGTTTACAGAAAGGCAGTCCAGAGCACGGAGGCTTTAGGTCTTGTAAGCCGTCCTAAGAAAACAGTCTAATTTCTGAGCTCTGATCTTTACTTAAGCAAGCGGCAGTAAGCTTCTTTTTTTTCCCACAAGCCAACTGAATAGGACAGATCTCGTCTCCTTTTCTTGATAAGATGAGCTAAGTAGCTGCCTCCATGTCCTTCCTCTAACCATCTGATAGTTTTATGTGGTGACATGAGCAGAAAAGACCCCTGCGGAAGAGCTTCATTAATGTGCCACTTCTTTGCTATCACATGACAATCGCCTTGGGAGGAGGGGCTGAGAGAAAGCCATAATCTGGATTCATTTACACCTATTTACATGGACACCTTGGGCCAATAGAAATCATTTCCATTTGAAGACGGAGCGAAGGGGTGAAAAGGCCCAGCAACCGGAATTGAAGTGTGATGGCACCCAGTAACAGTGTGTGAAGGTATGCGCTAACCTTTCTGTGGACTTTGCAGGATGCTTAGTCTACAATTCACACTTACAAATGGAGCTAGTGAGCAATGGAATGTTTGACACGGAAATTGGTTGGCATTGGCATTCTATTTGTTCTGTATTGCCATCGGAGCTTTTGTTATTTATTACTAGTCATCATTTTTTTTTTTTTTTTTTTTTTACGATCAAGTTTCATTTTAACCATTAGGCGTAAATCAAGTTATAATAATAATAATAATAATAATAATAATAATAATAATAATAATAATAGGTTATAAATAATTAAATATTTGGTAGCTTTTAAAGTGCATGCAAATATGATTATAAAATTGACAAAATGCTATAGGCTACTACAAAAAAAATGGTCGGTTTTTGGAGCAGGTGTTCTTATAAACATAGTTAAGGAATCAACACCGCTGCTCAGTCTCATTGTTCTGAAATAAAAGTGCTATTAAAATACTACGCATTCTAGGTAGAATTGTAACGGTGTAGCCTATTAGCACAAATAATAGCAAATTAAACTTCTATTTGTAAAGATATGTAGTGACGGTAGCATACACTTATTGAACTGTCTCTGTTTAATAAAGAAACATCACGATATTTAATTGACAGTTATTCAAATATCTATATGTGTTATGTTAATCTGGGTTTAATTGTCGACACAAATGGTATCTTTACCACCAGTAATGCCAAACCGTTACTTAAACACGCTACATGGAAGATTAAACTGTTTCATTAATATTAAAAAGAGTGCAGAGACTCCGGACACTTTCAATGCAAGCGCACGTTTTTTCAATATTACTTGAAAGTACTTGAAAAAAATAACCTGTTATTGCATGTATACCTTTCAACTAGATAAACGCTGGTGTAGTTTATTCTCATACTGCAGGTGTTCGTTCATACGCTGATTTTATTAGATAGAGAAAATGAAACATGTATATATATATATATATATATATATATATATATATATATATATATATATATATATATATATATATATGATAGATATATAGATATATATATAAGAAATAATATTAAGGCACATGCATAATGTAAGTATCAAACATGAATCAAATCAAGCAAATAAAACAAAAGATCTGAAACAGGTCACAATCTATAACGTGTATCCAAAACAAACGCACGGGTCATTATTAGGCAATTAGCTAAATACAAAAGCTTTAGAGATATAAGTTTGTTAGTAATACAGACGAGGAATGTAATGCCCTACAAAACATAGGCAGGTTATTGGTGAATATAACTATATTATGTCATATGGAGTATATAGTGTGAAAACGCAGATAACAGTACATATGTAAACGAAGACTTAACTTAAAAGAAAGTGTCATAAGGCAAATCAAAGTCCATTGTGTATATGTAAAACAAATTGGAGAGTACTTGAGAAAAATGCAAATAAAGTGTTTAAGGTGGTGTTGTGAAAACTGTATAAAATACCCATAAGTTCATTATATGAAAGTGAAAACCAAATGGGAAACTATTCGAAGCAATCGGCATTCAATCCTTTTTTTGAAGCCCACCAAAGGAGCACCTTTCTGCTTGGCGGGTTTGCAATAGCCCCCTTCCCCACAAGCAGGACCACACACGGTTCCAGATCTGCTAATAACGTATGCTAATTTCCCTTCATAAATCCACAATTCACTACACTGGCATTCAGACTGACTCCGCAAAGACAGAGGAGGCAGACAAGTGACAAACACAATATTGATTTTGATTCCTCGGGGTTTGACCCAGGTGTACAGTTTAACGCAGGGCTTTCTTTTTAGTGGGGTGGAGGGGGCGAATGGGGTGGGCACACACTCGAGAGGAAAAAAGTGGCCCACAAAGCTGTTAATATTTACAAAACAGTGAAAAAGTACCAACCGACTTCTTATGGTTTCCTAGGTTTCTAAACAAAGCCAGCCTCAAAAACAGACTTTCCCGTCTAGAAAGTCAACTCCACGCTGGGTTTTGAGCTTGCAGCTTTTATCTCACAGATTTCGTTTCATGAAGTACTTTTTTCTTTTTCTTTTTTTTTTACTTTTCTTTCTTCTATTTGTGTATTGGCAGAAAGGGGCAATGGATTTCAATTTTCCAGCCTTTTCACATGAAGTTTACCAAAGTGATCCGACTGTCTATGGGAACCGGAGTTTATGCAGAGATTCTTTTGTGATGGTGCAAGTATTCTTTACCAAATCTGCCACTTTGGTGGTGTGAAACTACTTATCTTTTTTCAAGCCTTTGTCCACTTTGTGCACAACAGCTAAAACAAACAACACTGCCAATCAAGAGCGAATTTAAATACTGTATATTTATACGCTTGTAATGATATTGCACACAAAAACTATTATACAAAGTGGATAGGCTAATATGATGAATATATATATAAGTATAAGTATAAGTGTATTTGGTAGTATATTTTTGCAAGATTGCAAATCAGAATAACTGGATTATCTGTAATTTGCATACAGTAAACATAAACATTTAATACTGAAACGTCTATTTGTTCTGTTAGGGTATTGGGTACAAAATTTAATTCAACAGGTGATTAGTTACTAGTAATACAATTTCAATGAAAAATTAGGCTACCATAATGCAAACTGTTAAATATTTTAGAATCTGTCAGAGCATATGAAATATTTAATAGAGAAGTTATTCGCGCATATATATATATATATATATATATATTATATATATATATATATATATATATATATATATATATATATATATATATATATATATATATATAAGCGCGTATATCTCTATATATAATATATCATTAATAGCAATTACATACCATACACATATATATAGATATATATATATTATCATTCGATTAACATGCACTACCACATAATATATATACTATATAATATATAAAGATCTTTATTTTGCCTATTAATATATATGTTACGATTCAATAAACATTTTGCTATTTAAATACACACACACACACACACACACACACACACACACACACACACACACACGTTTGTATTAAATTATGTTATTGCTTTTCTAAATAAGATCTCTATATGAGGAGCATGATGTTAATTGATCTCAGTGGCATATAGGGTTACTTACTCGTAACCAGTTAGAACTCAGATTGCTTCATCGTTTTTTATATTGCTAAATGATTAGGGAATACGATTGAAAGTACATGTGTTGAATTGTTTCCAACAGCAAACCCGTTAGCGTCGCGTATTATTATTATTATAATTATTAAATTGGTTGTTAATTTTATATTATTATTATTAGAGGATAGTATCTAATTACCATATTAATAATATGATTTTAAAAGTATATCAGTAGTAGTAGTATGAGTGTGCGTGCGTGTGTGTGTATATAAATGCTCAAAAAAGGAGTTGAGATTTTGAATCAACTGTGAAGCAGCACAAAATATTTTTGTAGTCATCATTATTAACTTTGAAGATTTTCTAATAATTCTTTGCAGCTAAATGTTGATATTTGGAGACACAATTAATGCCATGTGATATTCTGAGAACCCCAAAGAGCCCACACCTGGTGGAAGTAGCAGTCTAACGTCAGTATACGAGACAAGGGACATATTTACTTTTTTATTATTGTAGTATGTTTATTTTACTTGCCTATATCACGCCTTTTCAAAGTATTTGGTTTTTGATGCGGCCGTGTTTGAAAGGTTATGTGGGGGTCGGGCATAGGGTGTATAAAACAAAGCAGTTTACTGGTTAGGGTAGTGTTTACCTGGCTCCCCAGCGCTTCCCAATGTCCATGACTGGGTATCTGCATTGCAAAATGGAATTGCTCATGCTTATTTGAACCATGGCCATCGCTGTTGATCATAGAAAGTTTGAAGTTTGTTGTGGCGAATTAGCTCATATGTTTCATCCACAGGGGACTGGGCTAAGACCACCCAACGCATTCCACTTGTAAAGATGAAACCCTGAGGGTTCGGTACAAACCCTGTCCCATCAATCGGAACATTCCAATTTCCTCTTTTGAAACCGGATTTGTCAGTTTCGCGCTGTTAATTATTAATTGCGAGACATTAATGGCCAAACCGTATTTGTTTGTTAACCGTTTTGTTTTGCTGTGGTTATTTTGCTGTGCTCCAATAACGCCTGTCTGGGGGCTATTGTTTTGCTGAAAACGCACACTGAAAATGCCACCATGATACTGAATAGATTAACTCGCTTTTCTCCCAAGTCCTAAACTCTGTGTTCAGGCAGCAGTAGATCAACTGTATAATGTGTGCACTGTTTGGTCATTTGTACAAGGAGAACAAAGGTTGGGCTAAGCCAAATTGCATTGCACTTGTGAACCGAACCTCAATCTGAAGTATCTTTTACAGCGGGGGGACTGAGAACAATTTTGTGTGTGTCTTAAAAAAGGAAAAACAAAGACACTTTCTGAAGCATCTCAAAGTAAAGTAGCGAGGCATAACATTCCCAGGGTGATGGGGGACAAAAGCTGGGGTCGGGGGGAAGAAAAAGGGAATCAAACAGCCACTTTCACACGTCTGCCCTCAACTGCTGCACCTCTCCACAATAGGAAACAAATGTTGTTAAAAAAAGAGGATTGCTTCCATTCATTCAAAAGCAACAAATGACAGCTAAACAACATTGTCAAAACTGAGTCGAGTTGGGATATATTGCCACCCAGACCAGTGAATAAAGTAGGACGAAAAGGGAAAATTGTTTAGTGGGTGACTGGGGAGGAGGGGTCAAGCAGACTTTGAAAGAAATTAATCATTTTTTTTTTCTTTTTTCTCCTGGAATTCCTGGTATACAAGCTGTACAATGTCATTAATTGGAACCGATGCTGTATTGTTTGCCATGTCTCTGGCAATAATGACAGCGTGTGTAAACGGCAGCATTTATATTAGCTAGACTAACATGTAGACAATAAAAATATATACACTTTAAAGCTGTGGATGCAAGTAGACATGTATAATGTATAAATGTATGTATGTAGGTTTATATGAAACGTCGTGATGTCGTATAGATTTCGAGACCCTATAAATGCATATTTTCTAAGATGAAAAAAAAGAACGACATAAAACATTATACAATTGTTTAAACCTGGCAATTGCTTCAAAATATATCTTTAGATGGGGCCCATTAAAAATATTGTCGTGTATTAATTACTACGTGAAAAAATTCTAACTTAAAAATATTGATGTCTGTTGAGCTATTTCAAGGTTTCCGACAAAAACATTTAACAATATTTAACATTTAATTCAAATTCCATTGTAGTTTAGAACTGAAGCGACAGGTTGTAGCTTACACTTCAAAAGTAGTCTACTGCATTGCAGTGAACAGTAGACAATTACTCTATCTAGCTATCTATCTATCTGTTTTTGAAATGCGGTCCAACATTTATTTATGTATTTGCTTATGTAGTAATGTATAGATTTTGTTGATTGTCCTTTGTATATTTAGCCTACAAATTCGTCCTATTCAGAAATAAGACCAGGCAACATCATGTGCTGTCAAAACATCTAAAAGAAGAAAGTGTACAACTGTGCGTGTTTCTGTTTGTCTGTATGTTCTGTATGCCTACGAAATAATCTGTCTTGCTGCTGCGTGTGCATGACAAATATTTTGCTCATTATCAGCCCGTTCTTTCTTATCGTGCAGCACAAATTCCCTTTGATTTTCAAGGGGTTTTATTTACACCGTCAGGAAACCATACACTGCTGCCACACACCAAGCTGGCAAATATAAGGCAGTTGAAGTGTAACAAACCTCCGATGATCTGAGAGATGGATTGTTAATTACTATCCAACCACGTCTTGGCAAAACATTTGGAGGGGAGGTGGGGGGGAGAAGTACAGGCTGTTTATTATTATTATTATTATTATTATTATTATTTATTATTATTATTATTATTATTATTATTATTATTATTATATTACAATTTACATACACATAGTCTATGTATTGTACTATATATACAACTATTATATATATATATCCACTTATATATTATATATATCGATATATCTATAATATATATATATATATTATATATATATATATATATATATATAATTTGTTTCTTAACTAGGTG
This sequence comes from Polyodon spathula, assembly GCF_017654505.1. Classification (NCBI taxonomy): domain Eukaryota; kingdom Metazoa; phylum Chordata; class Actinopteri; order Acipenseriformes; family Polyodontidae; genus Polyodon; species Polyodon spathula. Next base: position 26,128,601 of record NC_054552.1, read on the forward strand.
AATTGTGTCCAGCTTTGTGTCCAGCTATCGCCGTCTTAACTCCCAATGAACATTTAAACAAAACCGATCAAATAGACAATAACAGGCATGGCACGAATATTAAGGGCTGTTTTCAGAAGGTGCCTTTAAATAACGTTTTTGTGAGAAGCTATTTAGGCTCAATATACTTGAAAATTAAATACATTTCTAAATCTATTTTAAGAGGTATTTTCAGAATAACCTCTATGTTTAGGCACAATTTACAAAGAAGCTATAAAAACTTATAGCACCCCCACGTGTTAATAAACAATTTTTAAATTTTTTTTAAAAAGCTGTCTAACCAAAGTCTGGGGATAAAACAAAGTGCTTAATAACAAAACTAAATCTTATTTAACAGACTTTAAGTGTTACTAAAAAAAAAAAAAAAAAAAAAAAAAAACTATGTTTAAAAAAAAAAAAAAAAAAGAAAAAAAAAGCTGTTTAAATTTGCGGCAGATGTTTAATTCTTAGACGTTTGGATTACAGTGTATGTTTTTGAAAGTGAAAGAGCACAAAAATGCTCTTGAGGACCGCAAAACACGCATCCTTCCACGCTCGTTGTTTCCTGCGTGTCAATGTGTTTCTCAAACCTGTTGATAACACCTTGTTACTGAGATCAGACCCTGCTGTGCACTCCGTAAACTGCTTGTGTATTTCATCACATTATTACCCAGCTCTATCTAGAGGCAATGTAGATTTTCTAAAGAACTAATGAATAAACAACTTTCAACTGCTGGCGGTGTAATTTACATTGTTAATGAAAACATTTGTATAAATATGCAATTAAAACCTTTAAATAAACTCTGCTAAGCTTTTAAGCTGCATAAGTGTTGTTGTTTTGATTTTCCCAGTTCTTTCACCTGAACACGTGTGAACATGTGAAAGCCTATATGGTACCGGTATGAATAATAAAATGGCTTTGTTAAAAGATTTGTCATTTATTGATTGATATTGAAAAACAGCAGGGCGAGAAATAAAACACCGAACATAAATAATATTGCTTTTAATAGGAATCCTATAACTTTTTTAGTGATGCAACTGGTAGTTTGCATAATAATATGTCGGCAAAGATATTGAACAAAGAATGAGCAAAATAGCTATATTGTAAAATATAAGTCAATATTATATATTACACCAATACAGCAGTGATGCATATGTTCGTTTTCCTTAAAAAAAAAAAAATACACTATAACACACACACACACACACACACACACACACACACACACACACACATATATATATATATATATATATATATATATATATATATATATATATATATATATATATATATACACTTAAAATAAATAATAAATAAATAAATAAATAGAATCCCTGTCACCAGCATTTAGTTTTAGTTGAGGCTAGGAACGCTTTCACTTCAATCCTGGAACTTTCCTAACAGTACCCAAACCCAGGTGCCACTTTCTTATTCTTACTACTTGACGGCACATGACTCATCTTCACCACCGTGCTGTATCTGGAATGCATTATTTTAATTAAGTCTATGGCGATTTACCTTCCTCTGAGATCCATTCCGCAGTGCAATTAGGAACGTATTGGTGCTATGCGCATATGAATATGCAGGAGGGTGTCAATTAATTAGCAGACAGAAGGATCTCATTATGGTGCTCAAAACCCTTTTAGGTCTAGCAGAATTAAGAGGAGGGGGAGGCCTTTGCCAATGTACTTGGTTTAGCGAATATTTTACAATGTACTCATTTAACTTCATTATCATAGCCCTCACAGTGCCCCCATATTTTCGTTAATTAAAAATCCTCATCAATTTGTCTGTAGAGGATAAGTTAAGATGTTACCGAATTTTATCATCGCCATTACCGAACACTTAAGCCTATATTTTGACTAAGTGATTTCCTTTACAAGCCTTCCGTTTTATTTTAATTTGAGTTTACAATTAAATTGCGAGTTGTAGGTTTTGTGATTTATTATTACGTACAATAATAAAAGGTTTTGCGCAATAAAATAGACCACTATAAACTAAATAGTTTTATTTGGTGTCAGCAACAACTAACTGTAGAAGGAGCCTATCCTTGGCCATTACTATGGGAACAGATTAACAAATATCTACTGCTGTGTTTTTTTGTTTTTTTTTGGGGGGGGGGGGGGGTTATGGACTCACTTTGCTTATGCAGTAGGTTCTATACAAGTGCAATTGTCATAAACAGAAGGTGGCATGTATGACAAATAAAATAGTAAATGTTAAATGTTATATATTACTTATTGGTTTTATGTAGTGTAGGCTCCGCAATGTATATCATTTATTAAAAAAAACCCACATATATATTGAATACAAAAATGGGAATGGTTAAAGACACTGTCTGGAAATGTTAAATAATTAATTTACCATTTTCTAATTATAATAACAAAACAATTTTGAATATCTGAATGGACTTGTTGCAATAATTTGAGAAGTATGTGGATTTCATGTTTCATTTTGCAAGTACCAGAATAGACTTCCATTGTGTATACGGTTGCAAGGGCTGTGATTGTGAATACTTCATCAATGAGATATATGAGTTAAGGTATGCAGTAATTAGGTAGAAGTAAAAAGGCGCATAGTTACTATTTTGGAATAGACCTTGTTCTTTTTTTGTATTTTCCCTCCTGTGAAATTTGTTAAAAAGTCACCTTGGTTCTAGCAAGCAATACATATTCCCCCAAAAAGGTTAGAAAGATAAATATTAAATCTGCTATCACAAAGGGAGCTGCTAAATAGATCTTAAATTAATATGCATGTAAAATTAATTAGCTGCTTTTTCGTGACATTAAAATAAGTACCTGGGAAAAGAACACCTTCTGGGCATTTTGAACATATGCTGAAGTTCTACTTAATTGACTAATTAAATAAATTAGATATTCATTTTACAACACATCAAGTATAAAATATATCTCAATTAATTGTGCATAAATTAGTAGGCTGGAGAAAACAAGAGGAAGGCATCCCAAAAGGGTGACCAGGACTGGTTTTGTACAGCTCTCTTGACCATTAGTTCATTACCTGCAAAAGTTTGCAGGGGTAGCCAAACAGAACTTGTGGAAGAGGCATTGGGTGCCAAGATGTTGGCAAAGACCGAAGGCATTCATTAATGCAAAAAGACTTAATTAAAACCAATTACTGAGTGCACCATTGATTAGCTTTTGTCACAAAATTTATAAATAGTAGTGAAGATAAACAACCCTTTTTCACTTGCAAATCAAAATCTTTCTTTCTTTTTTTCAACAGACCACGTATGCATACAATCAGATGTCTTTGTCAAATGAAAGATTTACTTTCTAAATATTAAAAATTATATCCTGGAAAAAAATCATCAGTGTATTATATATATATATATATATATATATATATATATATATATATATATATATATATATATATATATATATATAATGTGACAGGGTTTTAATAACAATCCTTCAGAAGGTCATACATTTAAAAATAAAATAAGAAGCAATATTTTATTGTACAAACACATTCTCATTTTATCAAGGTATTATTTTGGTATATTCCTTTGGCAAGACAACCAAATACCAGTATGTTTAGATAGGCTTTGGCACATTTTGTATTTAATAGTATAGCTTGGTTCTCTAATGAGTTAAGCACTAGTCTACAGTAGATGCTAGAGCAGCATTCAAGGGTATCTTCTCTTCAGGCAGACTGGTAACTTTGATTTGCCTGCTTTCAGTGTTTGCCAGCTGCTGAAGGTACTTGAGGGAGATGTTGACAAGCAGATAATTGTCAGCACAACTAAAGTAGACACTTTGTTTACAGTTTAGCATGATTAATTGAGAGTAAATAAAAGCCAGCAACGCTCTTGACGAAACTACCATCCTCTCAAGTTCAAGCATAGCAAGAATAGAGAAGGGAAGTAAATTAAAGGTCTGGTTAGTTCCTTCCGTAAAAAGGAATAATTTATTCAGGGAAGCACTGTGAAGAAAGCAGGCCTACTGTCTCCATTCTGAGGCTTCCATTGTCACTTTTTAAAATTAATTGATTTCCTGTAGAAAGGACATTTATTTATTTATGTATGTGTTTATGTGAACTCGTGTGTGTTTGTTTACCACCATATAAACCTTGTATTTATATGAAATTTACCACATATTAATTTGATTATATTATTTAATCTATAATACACCTTGCCCTGTTATTTATAAAATAATAGTTTAAAGACATTATATATATATATATATATATATATATTATATAATATAAATCATATATATATTATATAGATATAATATATATAGATATATATAATATATATAATTCATACTTTCAAAGTATAAGAAAGATTAATATAGAACTATATTAAGTACAAATTCATTTAAAATGAAAGGTATACAATACCTTGAAGTGATTTTAGCAATGGGCTAAGAATGATTAAATCATTCATGACTTCCTGCAGTGGCTCTGCGCCCCATTTACACTGTATGATAGATGTTTCTGTGGGTCCAGCCTGTGTACTGTATATCAGTGTGTGTCTAAAAGTGACTTTTTATATTTCAATAAAATAATATTTGGTAGTGCTTTATGCTTTTATTACATTTTTCATCTCCTAAATTTGTATTAGGGGTGTTAGTTTACAGCTAATTACCGCTGCTTGGAGGATTACAGTCTTGGAATCATGAGCTGAAAGCTTCCTCCTCTGCTGTATGTTTCATCCACAGGGGCTTTTGCAAATTAACCATACAAATGTTTTAATTCTTGACAGTCTGAACATCTCCATCCCAGAAGCCTTCCTATGATCCCAGAATAAGTAAGCTGTCAAACATTATTGAACATGTTGACATACAAACTCACAGAATTAACTGTTTCTACAGTAATAGTCTTTAGCCTCTAGAGGAAATACATTTCTTCATTTTTTTAATGCCTGAAGTGTTCAGCTGCTTACAAGGTAATAAAACAATCACTAAGAAAGTGATGGCTTTGGAGCCTCAGTTAGCAGCTCCTAGAATCCCACATTTGGCTAGATCATAGTAAATATGTGGTGTGTGTGGGTTATCACAGCACACAGTTAAAAGCAGAGTTATACTTTGACCCTGCTAAGTGTCACTTTTTTAATTTGTAAATTAAGTGTACTAGTTGTAAGTAATCACTAGATAGATTTTAAAGTAAACTGAACTATATACTATATAAACCTTATATATTATCTTATAGTATGTGATGAAATATTCTAAAACCAATCACTTTAATCAGAGTTTAGGCCTTGCCAGGGTTTGACACAACATGGTACAGACTACACAAAGGAATGTTAAAACATTCACGCAGTTGGTGCAGAGAGGTAGACAGAAGAACGTGATGATGAATGCATCATTCAAGTTCATCCCAAACTTGCTCAATTGGACTGAGACCCAGGGATTGAGGTGGCCATGTGATGCCTGTAGTCTCTGTCATGCACTTCAGTCCATTGGCGCACAATTCTGGCATGGTGCATTATCGTCTTGAAAGTCACATTTGCCATCACCTATTCTTGCGGAGCTTCCGGGAGTAATCGCATCTCTCAATACAGAGCACAACAGTGCCATGGACACACCTCTCAAAGGTAGCTTATAGTAAGCCACTGTTGATTTCCTTAGTGTTCAGTTTCAAGATTTATTGACCATTGAGGCAAATCAATGTTTAACCCTGGGAGAAAATAAATTGTGATACTGGATCCTAACAACAATACAAAAACAGCAGATGTTGGTAAGAGTGATATGGGGAGATGGGGGTAATGAATATGTGTTATTTAAGACACTCTGAGGTCAGTATGTCTTTGATTTTAATACATAAGCAATAAGGCATGACAGGTTGTGGGATATACTATACGCCACGCCCTGGGTGCGTTATAAGGCAAACAGCTTGGTAACGTGGAGAACTACTGGGCCAGTGTTAAGAAACAATTTAAAACAATGCAGAGCACATCAGAAGACGTGATACCATCGTACCTGGACACATTTAAAAGGTATGGCAGGAACTGAGATGAATTTATAAATGTTCAGCATCAGATCACACAGCTGTGCAGGGGGTGGGTCCAGTGGGTCCAGTGGCAGCAGCAGGCAGACTGAAGAATGGACAGCAGGAACATCTTTTAACCCCAAAGTCTCTTTTAAGAGCGACCCAAATCTTTTCTGAAAAGCTGAAAGTTTAAGAGTTCACTACTTTAATTATAATTGATGTCCGATTCAGATTCATTCAATATCTCATGTACACTTTGGTTTCCCAAAAGTTAAACATTTACATAAATCTCGTCGGTTATGTTTATTGCGATAAATTCCAATATGTCTGCCATTTTTCTTTTTTATTTGAGGTGTGATTTGCCTGTTTTTAAAAAAAAGTGCCGACCCATGGTGATATGCTGTAATATCAACACATGTGACCTATTTTGACCAATCAGGATAGAGTATTTAAAATACCCATTTTATAAATTAAAATTATATATATATATATATATAAATATATATATATATATATATATATATATATATATATATATATATATATATGAAAAAATTAAACAACTGGTGTAGAGAATTTGGTTTAAAAAGTGCTGTGCTGTTATATCTCATCAGGACCAGATCTCACATCATCTGCCTACACCAAGCGTATGGTGTGTGCAGCTGAAGTGCCTGGGTACCCTTATACTTCAATCCTGAGATGTCTTTAAGGTAAACACACCTGTGTTCTGTAATCACATCTGGCCATCCTTCTATATCTTTAGATTTAGATTTATTAGCAGATGGCTGCAAGATGATTTTTAGATGAATGGCATCCCTCTTTTTAGATAGTTGTTTAATGGCATTGACTGGAATAGCAAAACAAGACACAGCAGAACCCATCAATAAGATCAGGCCACTATTCTCTAAGCAGTTTGTTGAACCCATATGGAGTAGAGCAGCTGGAGAGATGTGTTTGCTACCTGAGGCCAATGTTTGTGTTGCCAACCGCGACTCCAGCTTGCTGACCCTTGTATAATTCATTGCAGATAAGGAAATGTTACACATTTTCCTTCCCTTTTGTGATGGATGGTCGTACTTAAAACGGATCGTCTTGTAAAATGGCAGTGACTTTCCTTATGTCTGACAGATGCACGCAAGGAGAGTGGTCAATAAATACTATCATGTTCTTGACGAAAACACACAGCTTGCCCCTCCAAGTGGGCAAAGTTTTCGTGCCAACAGGAGATTGGTTTAGCACTAAAATAATAGCAAATAAAACATCAGCATAAGATGACTGTAATTGAGCTCTCCTGCTTCGTTTATTGACAGATTAAATCTTCCCTGTCGGCAATCAAGAAAACAATGGAAATTTCATGACATTTGCTTTTTATGCCCATACAGTTTTTGTTTCTGTACGTAGACAATGAATATGCCTATATTAAATTGTACTGTTAAAGAGAGCAATGGAAACATGATACATCAAAATGGTAGGGCAAAAACTGGTGGGCGCCAATGAATTTTGTATTTATGGTTTTGAAAATATTATTATTTGTATTGTTATTGTGTATGTATGCAGTGCTGACTGTATAAACAAACAAAAAAAAATCATTATTGAAAGAAATATGTTATTGATTAAAAAGAGAGGAATTTTGCAAACCCTTGACCCTATCTGTCTAAATCAATATATGCTGTGTCTCCACTAAGCTGTACCAGTGTATTATTTGGATTTCAAATAAACCAAACTGAAGTCTGTTTTCCTTTATAACTGTTGATTTTCCCTTACCTAATCAAATGCCGGAAAAGGAACTGCAAATGAGGTTTGAGGTGGGTGGACAAGAGTTATTGGTTTTAAATAATCATAGATGACATATAACCTCACCGGCTAAGCGCTATATAATACACATTCGACTGGATCCAGTTTGGACAGCTGTGTGGGGAGAGCAAGTGCAAATGAAATGAGTTGCATAACATTGGCCCTGAGGTCAGACCTATGTGCTTAACCTCTGGCCTGCTGCATGGTGTTTGCTTGTCCAGCTGCTTTATGATATGTACCTTACATGATCGAGGGATTAAGATATCATTTTGTTTTATCTCCAGTGGGCAATTGGAAGAGGTAAGATGAGGTGTACAGTAATAATAGTTGTATTTAGGGGCACATAAGGATAGTGGTCACTGTTGTTTTTGTGATTGGCTTTTTTATGAAAAAAAAGTTGACTAGAAGAAAAAGCAGTTTATTGAAAATGAAAAATTTCATAATATATTTTTGTAATGATTTTTCTACAAAACACTCAATAAAAAAAAAAAAAAAAAAACTTTCAGAATGGAAGGAGAACCAGCACCTATTTTTTGGTTGATGGTCTTGTTTGTGAATATTATGTGTTTTTATAGATTTGGTCAGAGAAAACTATACTAAAACTAAACTATCGACGATATTTCACCTACTGACAATTATTTGTTACTTCTTTGAATAAACATGGAATTTCTTTTAACTTACTTATTTTTTATTCTGAGATCTCCTATTCACTCTATTAGGATAAGTTGTATATATTGTTGGTTGTAATAATAATCATATCTGTGTGTATATATATATATATATATATATATATATATATATATATATATATATATATAGATAGATAGATAGATAGATAGATAGATAGATAGATAGATAGATAGATAGATAGATAGATATATTAGATATTTTAGATTACAGCATTGAGTGGTCATCTCCATTTTCTATGGAAACATAGGTAGATAACTACATGTAGTTTGGACTGAACTCCATGCATGAACGACATATATTTAAAAACGCTTCTTTACAGACCATACAATGTTGTAAGTACATATATTACATAATGCAACTACAGTTTAGCTAAAGTGTATCACATTTTATTGTTATAGAAATTAGGGTCTCTTTTTGGCCAACCACAATATTTAATCATACAACCTTGCTTTCCATTTGTTTTCGCACAGCTGAGGGCGACATTGCCTTACATTGCAAATCAACTTTTATTTTCTGGGTTTTTTTTTTAATCAATTCATGCGGCATAGTAAGAAGCCCACCTCTTGCAAGTCATGTTAAAATATTGAAATAATCTGTGTTGAAAACTTCACTTAAAAACACAGTCTGCTTGTTCATTGCTTCTGTGTCCTTGCAAGGTGATGGTTTCGAATGTTCTAACGAGGTGTCTGAAGCAATGAACGGGATTTTAATGGGAGCTAATGTGGTCGGGAATCCCGGCATTGAGGCTTAAAAAGAGCGATAGTGTTGTAACAGAGATCCTGGTAATGAGTGTGGAGGGTACTTAAGTTAACCCTTTGGGACCAGAAGATGGATCTTTCCAGGTTTCATCCAATACATCTGGGAGAGCTCAGGTCCCGAGGGGGTAGGGAAGGTATGACAATGGAGGATATTTTAATATGTGTTAAAACAATCAGGAGCCAGGGGACAGAGTCTTAAATAAGAGATAGCGGTACAACAAATACAGCAAACAGATCAGTAATCTATGGGTTCAAATGGAGCCTGCATTTTTTAGTTGATGACTCAATGCTTCATAGGTGTTGTACAGCCAGCTTCCAGCTGCAGTATTGTATATAGCAGACCCTGATATTGATGTGATGCAGCCACCTGAAAATGCTTAGTATCAGATAGTTTGTATGAGATGAAAATGATGCCACATGATTTTATTTTTAGTCTATTCTTATTTAATTCCTTAATCCTACAAATCTAGTAAAGGGTGTTGTGTAAGAGACAAGCTGATTTTCAGCCATTAAAGGTGAGAATGGCCAGTCCGCTGTAGAGTGGATATCAGCTTGTATCATACAGCACAGAATTCCATATTCTATATATAATCATGTCAGTAACGGAACCACACACACACACACACACACACACACACACACACACACACACACACACACACACACTATAACTATAAAATAATGCTACCTACTAGCAACTAACAGTGCATGCAACAAAACAATCTAGGTTTAGCCTTATGTAGTGCAGAGTGTTTTAATTCCTACACAAAGCTCTCTGCCTCCACATTTTTTTTAAGCTGGCATGCTGTGCTGCTCTGCAGTGAATTTCACTCCAGAAGAGCTCTTATTCCAGCAGCTGCCTGAGATATTCAAATACTATAATTGGCGATGATTTACATTGTTTTGAATGAACAAAATGTTATTGTTAAGCACAAATACTCCTTCACAGTAAATAACGAAGCCTCTAATAAGGCAGTGCAAGCAGGTTGCGGAGCGTGGTAGGGTTTACAGTGCTCCTGGGGAGTTGACCACTGTGTTGTGCTTCCCGCTGCTAGGTAATGGGCATGACACATTTCTGAGCACTAATTCATTTATATAATAATAAGACTATGCTAACCTGAGCTGGAAATAGGCCCTATAAGGAAGGCATAAAGTCTTATTAATCCATGGCTAATCAGAGGCCAGCTGAGGCTATATCAAGCCTAGAATATGCCTTTTTACAAAAAACAATGCTAATATTATACACGTATAAATATAGCATTTATTTTGCTTAATTATTCCATTGGATTCTTTGGCGCTACAGACCCTGTTCTGATAACATGTGTAAGTTGGTATTTGACAGTCACCGAGAGTATATGTCTGACTATACATTTTGTTTCCACTTATTTTTTTCTTTCAGTAAGTTTGGTGTTTCATTTGTTTCACCTGAGCACAGTAATAGCATTCTTTTGTCTTAAGGGGATCTTATTTACAAAGATTATCCCTTGCTTTGTTAGTCTGATGATATTCATTTCCTCATATTTGCAGAGGAATGATATGTTGATTTTTGTTCACTTATGTAATAAACATTCATCAATTATTCAATACTATTATAAGGTACAATAAACGTCGGGAAAAACATTATTTAACTGTGTATGTATTTTAAATATGTGTATTGTTCTGCAAGCACAGGTAACAACTTGTGTCATATGCAATTCTAGATTTTTGTTTCTTGTTCCACTCACAGTGGAATAGGAATGTTAGTTAAAGCAGTGATCTTTTATGTTAACTACATTCCAATTCAATGTTTATATATGCATTTGATAGATAAGAACTCAAAGTGGAGCAAAGCAGCTGTGATTTTTTTTTTCTCCCTGCAAACAAACTTTATTAAGTATCACCTACCTACTGTACTAAGAAACAGCATTTACAATGGGGTTTATAATCTTCCACCACTGCCCAAAATAGAATTTCTGCATCTTTGACACCTCTCCAGATAAAATGACAGGTTGTTCACACTTTATTAGGATGTATAACTCCCACACACTAATCTAATTGAAACAGCTGGACCACAACCTGGGGTTAGTGTTCTTGTGATTATTGATTGACGCTTTTCATGCATCGCAATCCTCTGCAGCTGCCACCTTCCCCTTTAGTCTCTTCCAATCACATGAGGTTGAACAGCAGTTGCCTTGTAAGGCACTTGCCATTACCTAAGGCTATGTGAAATACGGTCCTTGATGTTCCTTGACTAGTCAGGACTGCAAGGACCCTTTCAAACAGCAATAAATCTACTGTATGGTACACCACCTAACAGCAAACGTTACTTATGCTTCACAGTTGATATGCGCCTACTTTTTTCCCCCTAATAGTTCCTAATAAAGTGACCCACCCTGTAGCTGACTGCTAGTATGAACTGGGGTACAGAAGAACAGGACCAACCCATATGATTTGGTAGCCTACTGCTAGTAGTGATGTTTATTTTAGTTTAAAAACTAATTAGCAGGTTCCAGACGCACTGATCAAGCTATTAAATCTGTCACTCAGTGCACCAGTAATAAATTATAAAGCGCATCTTCTGTTCTCTTGAATGGATTCCAGATCTTGACAGCTCTTGTTGTATTGACAGGAGGGAGGAACATGGTAAATGGAGCCAACATTAAGGGTCTCTTTAGTAGTAGCTGTGTTAAATAAAAAGGGTCTGATTTGTGTACAAATGACTAAAAGACAAGGCTAACATTTCCAGAAAGAGTAGGTGTACTGTGTGCTTTTTGGGGAGATGTTTATGTTGTTGGGGTTGGCGCCTCCTCCAGGTCACTAAAGGAGATACTATCAAAGCGTCATAGTTTATGTTCAATTTCTGATTTATGTTAATGAAAATTACACAAAATACTGGAAGTATTTTTCAAATGCTCCTCAGGTGTAATTTTTTTCCTGGCAGAGAGACTATGATATACTTAATTATACATTTTAGTAAAAGTGTAAAAATGGCATAAGAAGAAAAATGGCTTACCCTTTAGCTGATGATTAACAGGAATTACAGGAAAAAAAAGCTGTTAACAATGATTAAGTTAAGGTTAGGCTTCAGACTAAGGTTAGCATTACATGCATTGCATGGGTAGTAACTGAAAATAGTCTGTTAAATTAATTCATGTTAACGTTTGACGAAAAGCATGTAATGCGGAGGGTTATTATTTTAGTTGCTCTTTATTTTGAATGCTCATTAAGGTTTATTTTCTGATGGGTTAATGTGCCTTTAAAAGTGTTTTATATATGTTATTGTCCTCCAGTTACACGTATATATTAGACAGTGTATATATTAGGCAGTGTATATATTAGGCAGTGTATGTGTTAATACACCAATACATGCAGTAGATATGTTTAAATGTAAGGGCCAGGCATATCTTACATTAGGTATTTAGGGTGAGGAAAAAAATCCTGTATAATCTTTGTTATTTTAACATGGCCCTCCATTAAATAAAAATGGAAACATAAATGACACAGGAATGCTGATCTATAGTTTTGTAACTCTCGTTTTTAAATGTTAAATGCTGTCTGTATTTACTGTGTATGTGCAGTACAATTACAGGTTATGGGTCTTCAGTTTTGCTTCCTTTTCATTTGGGTGATGACTTATGTTTCATCATTCACTTTGTGACCACTTTAATAAGTTCATATGTAAAGAGTTTATGCTGCAGCACTCCATAGCAGGCAAGTGGGGCTGCACTAATTGACTTGCATTAATGATAGAAAGAATTAGAGACCCCAATAAAATGGTTACAATTAATTTCTTCCTGACATAATAAAATTATGTGACATGCAGTACTTCAAACAACTATAATGTATATTTTTCTGGGTCAATAAGGCTTTTATTATTGAACAGTGTCTGATATCTCTTCTGTAATATTTAACATGAAAGCTTTGACCTGTGGATATATATGTGTGTGTGTGTGTGTGTGTGTGTGTGTGTGTGTGTGTGTGTGTGTGTGTGTGTGTGTGTGTGTGTATATTAGGTCACTGTTTCCACATATTGTTTTTTTAAGCAGTAAAGGAAAAAATAGCCACTTTTACTTTATTTTGTATTGTGAGTACTTTTATTAAAAGCTTATAGGTTTGGCAATACAGTGCCCTTCCTCCTATCATTGTTTTGCTATTTAACTTTTGAGACTATCTCAGAAAGCACAATAATAGAGATCAGGCAGTATTGGAGTTATACCCCATGCTCACACATGGTCTTTATAGCACAATGGAACAGCGTTTGTTAATCTGAGTTCTAACTAGAAATTAGAAGCAGTGGGAATAGCACTTCAGTAAGCAGAGAGCATGACAAAAAAAAAGTTTCCTAGTAGTGTGATAATTTGCACCTTTAAAATGGCTCATTGTGGGAAAAGAACTATGCTTTTCCTGATTGGAATGAAATGAGATCTAAACAATTGGTTGTATTCTTTTAACCATAAATTAGAACTGGAATGTCAGCAGCCAGTAAGGATACAGGAAATGTGCATGTGTTCTCTTAAAAACAGATGTCTCGCAATGTGGTATTCCTATTCCCAGTTATGTTCTATTGGGTGTCCACTGGCCACTGAAGGACACTGAGAGGTATTCTGGTGTCATTCTCTTTCAGTTTGGCTCCCCGTTCTGCATCGTTCCTTGTGAATAAGAAGACAGCATTGTCAGGGTAAAGATTCAGATATACTGTGTATACTGTAGGAACAAATTTACTCCATGCTTTAATTAGCTCATTTTTTGAAAGGAGAAAATAACCTGTTACTTATTAAAATAAAAACCAGAAGCAAACAACTAAGTAATGCAATTCAAGCTCTCTTAACGTGGTTGCAGCTAACCAAACAATTCCATAGATCTTACCAGCCATACACTTCCATTTGCTATGCAGTTTTAAAATAATCACATTTTATTGCACAAATATAGTATTTTATAATATAAATGTACACATATCTGGTATCATTCATCCTCAAAAAACATCTGTTTGCATGCATTATTTTACTTTCAGGTAGTGTTGCATATCCTTAATCATTTCACCTGGAGAGTGAAATTGTCCACTACCCTTCAATGCCTTCTTTCCTATAATTATCTTCCTATAATTAGCCAACCAAGGATTTTACTTACGGTACGAAACGTCGTTCGTTGTAAAAGTTGGGATTTTGTGTCACACACACTTTGTCATTGTGGATGTTGATTTCGTTCGTTTAACTCACGAAAGTAATGGATCATATAAACGAATAAGTACTTTTATGACGAAGATTTTGTACACAAAGAAAGTTTCGGTACACTCCGGATGTGAGGCCTACTATATATATATATATATATATATATATATATATATATATATATATATATATATATATATATATATATATATATATATTTAACAAGCAATATCACTAGAGCACTCTAGTTGTTTGAAATAGAGATTAATTTGGACCATTTTATTGCAATTGCTTTTGAATTCCCGTCGCGTAATGAAGGACAGAAGTCTATATCCTTGCCAGCTAATGCCATGTTAGCTACATTCTACTGTATTAACAGTTTTATTAGCCAACCGGCACCCTGCCAAGATTTTCATTATAGACAGGGACATCCAGACTGCAGACAAAAATAGACAACCTCCAGAACCGTAGATACATGTTGCCATGACATTATGCTTTTAACATTTTCGGATAATTGTATAGACTTCACGAGGAAGAAACTTGCATTTTGTAAAGCTGTAGGCGGGACCTAATAAAATACCCATAAAGACGTGGACTATCCCAATTGCATGGTCAGATCCCAATACAACTGCCTCAAAACGGATAGCTCAAACAAAACAAAGGGTGCATATCTTTATTTTGTTGCAAACCCTTCTAACAATTAGCTAAACCTAGTTAACGCAGTTCAAGTTTGTCTAAGATTGTTTGGCTGACTATTTCAATTGAGGGGCTTCCTGAGAACTGTAGACTTTTTTTTTTTTTTTTTTTTTTTAACAAATCTCGTTTGCTTTTGTTGATTTAAAAACTAGAATTTAAGAATTCCCAGTGATGCAGCTTGGCACCAGAAACTGTGTTTACAAAACAACGTTTACACTTGAATAATTTTACAGATTGAACTAATTAAATCAATTAAACCGGTGATTAACCAAATGGAGGCTGATTACAAAAATTAGTGGGTTGCTTTTGGAGGACTGGAAATGAGCTAATTACTGAAGTGATTATTTGAATCTGAAGTACCCTAAATGTGAATTGCATCATCATAGTACACTAGAGTACAAATTCATTACAGTTTTAAAGAGTTGTTGATATTGTACAGAGTAAGAGCCCTTCAGAACATATCTCACTCCCTGTATACAAATAAACATTGATTTGGTTAATACAAATTCTATACCAGACAATATATTTATGGTTTGAAAATGGCTTTCATACCTACATTATAGTATACAATATATGTACAGATGCTAACACTGTTGTAAGGTATTGTATTTAATTTCCATTTTGTATAGTATGGTACCCACATTGCTTAACAGATCATTATTAAAAAATATACTTCTGCACCTAATCCACAAGACATCTAGTTATTAGCTGGTGTTGCTGGTAAAGGGAAAATGCTCTTTATTGGTGCAAAATGTAAGTATGGGTTTTATGTCTGATAAATGCACATTTTATATTAAGCATAATATATGCCTACTTAAATGCAATAAGATTATTTTCCTGGGAGGCTCAGAAACACCTTAACACATACATGCAATTAAAGTTTTAGATCATACGGTAATAGCAAGGTTAGGCATAGGATATCTCCAGCTTTGTCATTTTAATAGGGTTATTGTTATATTTTACTATTTGATCAAATTTTAAAACTGGGGATTATATAGCAATGAAGGAAATTCAAGAGTATTTTATGTTTGTTTAAATGACATGGTCTTACTTTAACGTACCTAATAACTATAACAATATTAGCAAAATCAACCATAGATGTTCTGTATTAATTCACTGGATAACAAAGACTTCTAGACAAAGACTCTCTAAACAGAAGGGTTAACACAACAAGTGACTGTATTGCATATACTTTTTTCAATTTATTTTACACAACATCTAAAGTTTGCCATGATGTAAAATAAGGCTGGAGTCATTCTCAAAGCACTATAAATTCATGAACTCATTTCATTTACAAAGTAGTGCTTGGTGCTTGCTTTGTTTCATAAAAGCAGTCAATTGACTGAATACCCATGCCTTCTTGTCACTTGGGATGGCACTTGATACATCCCATTTTCTCAACTCTAATTATTCCATTTGTAGACATGAATGCCATTTAGATGCAAGCTAATTCAGCGTGGTAACTCAATTAGATTTGTACTGACTAGGATTTATGAAACATCAATAGATTCTCAGTGAGACCAATGGGAACACTGGTTATTTATCCCTAAGTCCTACTGATATTGCCTTTCAGGAGCTCAATTAAATATGCCAGCAATAACAATGCTTTGCAATTGTCATCTGACATAATGAGAAAAGGAAAGATGTTTTCTTTCTGTACATAGCGTGGTTTTACATGGCCTGGGAATTAGCAGGAGCTCTGCAATCATTACCTCCTAAATGCTATTTTCAAAGAACTAAATTCACAATATAGATTAGATTGGAGTTTCAAGTGTTTTGTTCTTCTTTATAATGTATGAGATATATAGATATATAGTTTCTTCGCTGCATGTATTTTATTAACCAATACAACATATGGTATGTAATGTATATATTACCTGTCATGCTCTTCCTTTCGCTGCATACGTCCTGATTATCTTGAATATCATATCATAAAATATGATATTAAATAGGTAAAAAAATAATAATATGTAGATGGTATAATGTGTGTGTGTGTGTGTGTGTGTGTGTGTGTGTGTGTGTGTGTGTATATATATATATATATAGTATATGCTTTGAACCATGTAAAGTATGCTGCACACACCTGTTTGATTTGCATTAGAACATTTGCTGATATCATCCTGTCTTTGTCAGCTGCCTGTCCAATGCCTTTACAAATGAAGGTAGAAATGTGAGGATTATGCATTCTGTACGAAAGCCTCTCCACAGTACATCCAAATTATTTTGACAACAATACAGTGGAGCTCACATTTCCTAGGTGCACTTAAACTTTCATAATATGCTGTAGGATGTGATGTCAGGGAATGACAAAGAACTTAATACAGAAGCAGGGCCCGCTGTGCTCCAGGTATTACTTGCAGCAGTAGAAG
>NC_054552.1:26506031-26593531 GCF_017654505.1 Polyodon spathula
GTAAGATTGCTCTAGATCAGTTAAAGGAGAATTTTTTTTTGCCTGCTGTGTACTACATAGCACGCTCCAAACACCCATACCAATACACATCGTACATGTCATTTTGTTATGTATATGCCAAAGAAGATGAGACGTTAATTAGACACTTACTGTATGCCAGCTTACTTCATTTATCACTGTAGGAAGTGCGTACTTCAGCCAACCTCTCAGTTTTTTTAAAACCGCATCATGACTTGGACGCCATTATACTGCAGGGTGGGGCGGGGGGGGAATAAATACGTGTTTCAGGCAGCAAATTCTTCGAGTTCTAAATATTGGCGATTTTGTATTTAAAATATTTTAGTTATATATGAGTTTTTATCTGTTTTTTCCCCCGACAAAAAATGAAGGTTATAAACTGTAGTTTCTTTTCAAGAAAAATAGCAAAAATCCCTGTTTAAGAGTTGATTCGTTCCACACAAAGAATAGCGCACAGGTTATTTGCCAACTGAGCTGCGTGTTTGGAAACGAGTTGGTTGCTCAAGCCAAATTGAGCAAAACCTTTGTTTCTCACCCAGAGGTAAATGTCAGATTGCCACAACTACTGTATCTCAACACGCGAGTAGCTGTACATATTATTCGCATCGCAAATTATTATACGATAGTTTACTGTACATGGGAACGCGAAATTAACTGAACTGTTGTAGGAATCTTCGCTCTTACACGTTTGCGGTTGCTGACTGTGGTGGGTTTCTGTGTTTAAGGGGTTGGTGTTTTTTTTTTTTTTATTAAAAAGAAACAACTTTGTACTGTGTGCGTCAGTGCTACATTCTTACACCTGTATACCACAAGGTGTCAGTAGAAACCATGCATATTCGAGGAGCAATGCTTCCTAATACAGTACAGGTTACAGGGTATGGCAACAACCTTATAAAATAGTTGCCTTTTCTTTATAATCATTTGTGAGTCCAGCAGCAAAATATTTTCATTATATGATGAATGATCTCTAAGCAAGAAAGAAAATGGAAAATTGTATTCTAGCCATACATTTTTATGTATTTTTCTTTCTAGAAAGCATGCTAGTAAACAAGCCATTTAACGTAATGGGGTCCTGAATGAATGAATGATAATGTTTATGAAATGAGTTTCTTAGTCACTTTCACATTTTGTTCACGTTTCAATATCAGACTCCATCAGCGGGATCATTATATATCTGCCCGCTGAGCATGCTCCCTTCATCTCTCCCATGGCTGGTACACACAGAATGGTTTTAAAATTCCTTCCAGGTGACTGTTGGCCTCAAAGCAGTTAAGAAACACAAAGAACATGAATGTTGAGCAGCCTCACTATTCTGTGTGGATTAGTTAACCTTACCTTAGTCTTCAGCATATTAATATGGGTTTCATGCAATGCACCTTGAACTCTCCAGTGTCTGAACAAAGTCATCCTGCTGATTGATTGCCCGTTCAACATGTTGCACTGCTGACAGAATACCAGACTGATGGTGAAGTGCACTGTTTGCTTGTAGGGTCAACTGAATTCCAACATAGCTTTGAGAAGCTCAGAGATCATTACACTATGTAACACAATTTTTGTTCCTGGGTAGTAAGTGTTATTTCCTAATTGCTTATGCCTCAAAAGTATAGAAAATGGCTATTATTCCCCACAAACTTTGCTTTTGTGACCAGGACAGTGATATTTTGAAATATCACTATTTCCAATGGGAAAACTGGCAAATGTGTGTCTTTTCGTTCACACAAAGTCAGAAAAAAACAACATATGAATCCAAATTAACGTGTATTTATACTAAAGTAATACAAAAATGACTACAGAAGATTTAGAAGTGAGTAGTTTTTCGTGATTTACGATTATACTGTAAATACAGTATAATCGTAAATCTCGAAAAACTAC
Organism: Polyodon spathula; assembly: GCF_017654505.1. Taxonomy (NCBI): domain Eukaryota; kingdom Metazoa; phylum Chordata; class Actinopteri; order Acipenseriformes; family Polyodontidae; genus Polyodon; species Polyodon spathula. The sequence goes on from NC_054552.1 coordinate 26,507,922, forward strand.
TCACTTAGGAAATAACACTTACTACCCAGGAACAAAAAAAAAAAAAATAATGTTACACGGTGTTATTGCTATAACTAGTACTTCTGTGAACTGTTGGCTTCACTAACTCAGCAGTATTGTCTGATGCCGAGCTGTTACAGTCTAAAAAGGCAGTTTTCTCAGCACCAGTACCTAAAAGTGACACATATAGATAAGTGTCACCAGTACTAGATCAATGGAATAATTAACTGCACCAAACAGATAGCCAATCTGGATGTACTGATGGCTACAGGTAACTCCTCTTCAATTCTTTATAGGGTACTGAACCTCTGTTGTATTAGACGTGTTGCCAAGTTTCAAGCTGTTTTATTAAACTGTATCTGGACAGACAGCAGTGTCTATTGGACACTCATGGGTATGATAGATTATATATACACACACACACGCAAACATCAAAATGACATAGGAAGCTTTGTACTCTTTAAAAACAGTAGATCTATGTATAAATACACAAAATATCAGGTCAACAAAATATACTGTGGTGGTAAGACCTATTCCCGTAATATTCATACATTTTTTATTCTTAAAGTGCAGACAATCACAAACCTGGATAGAAAATTTTAAAAAATGTTATTTGAATCTCATCTGTCTGTACAACCTAGCACAGAATCATTGAAAGAATACTGCATACCAGAAGTACTTCTGAGTAAACTACAGTGTTTGCAAAATTTGAAAGAATAGTTTTTAATGTAAAATAACTTTTGGAGATGTACTAATGATATTGCGACAAGTGTCCTCAATTTGATCTGTTGAGGTATTGTAAACACAGATACTTTGTTTTATTGTACATCAAATTAAAATGATTATGCAAACATTCTTCACTTTATCTGGTACATATAATATCTTCCCAGGGTGATGAGCAAGAGCAAGTTCTTTTGAATAGTACACCAGTTCAATACATAGATATTTTACCAAAGATAATGATTCATGTTAGAACTGAAACAACTCCAATGACATTGGTACCTACTCTACTAACAGATGTGTAAATGTACAACTCAGCCATATTAAAACAATATATGGCTTGTGATATGAAACAAATCCAGAGCTACCACTCCCTAAAAACCAACATGACCACCAACACTATTTGTCAAGAGTAATACAGTAGTCAATCAATTACTGAATATATTTATGCTGCGGTATGAAATTTGTTTGGATGATCCAGTTTTAGAGAATCAAGTTTTTGATAATACTGCACCTGTTATTAATATCTTCTGCAACCTCTTGTCTTATAAATCATATCAGAGTTGCACTTAAAGACCTTTGCTGCATTTCAGACAATAACATTTTGACAATACCCAAGCAAGATAGAAGGAGCAGACACTTCCATTACATAGCAGTCTGACCCATTGCAGGATTGATCTGGAGCTTGGTTAGACACACCTGATCTTGTTACATATTGCATCAGGCTCACAGTAAAACCTGGAATACAACAAACCGCTATGTAATGGGAGTCTTCTTTCCATCCCAGTAAGGCTATAGGGGAGAACATGTGATATAAAGAACGCATCATTCAAGTAAAAAAACAAAACAAGCAAAAAAAAACAAAAAAACAACCAATGCCATTTAACAAGCATTATAATTTCTGCACCCATCCTCAATTTAAATGCACGGTCTTTGTGCTACTGCTGTTTAGTTATTAGAATTATTTTCATATGACTTGATTTCACACACAGGATTGTCTTCATGCTTAAACAGGGCAGAAATACAAACCAAGTAAATGTCAGTAAAATTTAAACAGCAGATCAGTAATTACATCACTATGTTAAAACATGGGATATTTAATTTAACCTAACTAGGCACCTGCCCCCCCCCCCCCTTATTGCAAGCACTTTCTTTGACAGAATCTGAACTGATACAGATTGCACACACTTTGACTATTAAGATCTTTTTGCAGGTTTTGCAATCAGCTGCCGTTCCCTTTCAAGCTCCTTTTCCTGCTGCTGTTCTCTCTCCAGTGCTTCTTTGTGTTTTTGTTGTTGAAGTTTCAGTGCTCTTTTCTGGAAATGAGACACAAATCACACTGACAACCTTTGGAGTTCCTTTCTTGTTTCCTACTCTCTGCCCTAGCACGGTTTGATGTGTGTGTGTGTGTATATACTCAACAGCTCAAATAATAAAGTGCCATCCATGTGAAAAAGTAGGTCACCTTGAGATACCAACACAATAACCTGTTGTGTGTCAATTGTCTGTGGAAATGTTAAGCTTAAATCAGATATTACCCTTCCTTAGCCAATAGAGAAAAACTGAAAATGACATCACCATAACCTAGACTAGAACTTGTATCAGAATTGGATTAAGTGTGGCAGACCACACATGAGCATTTCACATTGTTGTTCACCTACCTTTAATTTAGTTGTCTTTTCATGTAGCATCATCATTTCTTTTCTTATATTTACCAGTTTATTATGATAGTACTTTGCTTCTGTAAACTGAAAATAGAAATGAATTATGAGCAATGTTGCAGAGGTCTTCAAAAGGTACATCGCTACTTTGAAAAATAATACATCTCAATCTATACAAACTTAATCTAAATACAGGGCAATCCAAGTCATTTTCATTGGGTGCTCCATCATTAATTTTGGTTTACAAATTATTACAAATCCTATCACTGTACATGTCTTTCATCTATTTAAATGATTAAAGTAACCTGCATGCAAATATTGCTTTCATGTAAAAATAAATAAATAAAGTGGCTTAACTATGAAAAACTCACCAGGGCATTTATATCAAGTAATGAATTACACTCCCGGAATTTTGTGATTTCTTGTTCCAGCGTGTCAAGTAATATTACTTGATTTTGTCTGAAAAAGACAGGTCTAAGATTAGATTATCTGAAAAATGTATCATTATCACTGACAAGAAGACTTCTCAATCTCTAGGGTTAAATGGGTTAAACACACAATTTAAAATTTGATAGGCCGTTGGATATTTTGAGGTTAGCATTTTAGACTTTCCATTTAGTTTCCCCAACTGCATTTCATCATCACCAAAAAGAACAACAATACTCACGTCAGCTCCTGCAAGGCCAATTTTGAGTGTTGCAGGTCAGGTAAATAATGTGAGATCAGTCCTTCAGTTAGGTTTTCAACTACCTTATTATCCACAAACACTAAGTCTTCTGACAGGCTTGAATATGTTGACACAATATTGGATTCTGAAGTACAGTAAAAACACAACAATAGTAATTAAGTAGTTGAATGTGGAATATATTAGTGCATTGTGTGCTTTTCAGAAATGTAGATAGCCTACCTATAGAGTGGTTGTTGTTGTTGTTGTTTACTGGGGAGGTCTTGGGTGACATCTCCTCATGGTCTTTCACCTCTGGCTCCATTAGAACCTGCACTCAAAGGGCGGGCAATGCAGGTTGATAAGGTAGGTTCCCCTTATTTGCACAATACTCTCTGAAAACAACACATGTGCAGAACGTGTTTAATTGGTTAAGCATAATTAAAATTGCTATATATATATATATATGCTGTCGTCTAGCATTACTGTAAAATGAAAAGACGGTTGCTCAAAAAGACAAACAAGCATTCAAACAAACAAACTAAAACACACACACACACACACACTTTAGACCCAGTACTCTAAACGGTAATACCAATACTGTACCTTTTTTGAGATATTTAGTAAATGTAGCAATAGAATTGTAATGTAATACTGCAAGTTGAATTATTCCTGGTCGGAAACACAAAATGACATTATTGAACTGTACGTTAATAATTTGTCTGTTTATCTTGTATAAATATCTTGTAAATATACTGTAGCTGGTGACATGTGACGGATACAGCAGCAATGGACTTAAAAGCTGAATAAATAAAAAATATATATTTTAATTAAAGCATTGTGGGCTAAACTACGGGGTTACACTGTGACACAATCAAAGCTTTTTTTTGAGCGTTAATATTTTAAAAAAAGTTAAGTAGTTGAAAATGTCAACCTTTTTCTACACAATCAGAAATCCAAACTGTTTCATTAACGGTCTACCGTACCGTCACCCCATCCAGGAAGAGCAACATCTAATTGACAACAAGATCTCATGACTGCATCTTAACTCATGTGACTCGTTCATACAGCCTAGCTTGACTGACTGCAGCAATGCACACACCCTTTGCGCTAAAGAATGCGCTTGCTCTCGGTATTGAAGAAAGAGGCGTGGTTGCCTTGCTACAAATGTAATTAATAACAACAACAAAAATTGTTTTTTTTTCTCATTTTCAGCTATAGCATATACTGTTCAGAACCTGTTGCACTACTCTTTTCCATTCAGTAAACTATACCTTTTTTTTTGCGTGTGTGTGTTTTTTTGTTTCTGGGCTGTCTGTCAATCATTTCTAAACCAGATCTCCTAACCATTCCTTAGCCTTCTCTCTCACAGAATTATTACTTTATACTTAACCCTGACCCACCCCTACAAAAACTACTAATGCTAATGCATTTTATTAATACAGAATTTAAGTTTTTTTTTTAACCACAATCGTTTAATAGTGAAGTGTAATATTAACAAATATTATTGAGGTTTAAGCTCGCCATTCGCCTCCTACGCCAAAACACAGCAGACCTAATTCAAGTTATAGCTAAAATAACAAGAGAAATTCAATTAGTTCGGTCTGTACACAGTTACCTTTTGTGACTTCATCTCAAGTGGCTTCATCTTGCCAGCCCGTAGGCGGCTGTATCATCAGGTCCAGTCATGTGTTACAAACACACGGAAAAAACGGTCCAGTCCTTACCATACCATCGCTTCCTGCTCGATGTAGTTTGGTTGAGGAAAACCAGAGAGCACGAACCATTCGGCAATTCAATGAGATACGAATGGAATTCGCTTTGGCAAGGTAACGTGAAAGTTTTCAATTATATTTTTTAAATTAAAAAATGTCTTTTTTTTTTTTTAACTAGCTAAGTATGACAGTTTCACAGCCCATACTTTTTATTATGCCGTAGTGTTCCTTGCAAAGATCATAAATGCCACATCAAAGTAGTCACTGACAAGATAGATTAGGAAAAGCAGTAGGTTGTCATAAGTGTTGCTGCTCACGACACGTCAATAACCAACAATAAACTGAATTTTACATTGATGACATTATTTAACAGTTGAATCAATCACCGGGTGTATTATTGACGTACAGTATGCTGATTCAGGAATATGCGTCGTGTTGTTGTTTCTTTGTTTGTTTATTAGAACTCTTAAATGTTTTACAATAGATGCCTCCAGTGCAGCACATTTCTGAAGATAATTGGAACATAACTACATACAAATATTTTTTTTGAAAAGAAAAAAGAAAATATATATTTTTACTGCAAGTGATTCGGATTTTAAATTCGGGGGTTTGTCCAAGAACGTTAACACAATGTCGACGGGTAATCTTTGGGCAACTTTTAAGTCAGTCCTTAGCACGACCAACGATGGTCCGTTGGATCTCGACGACACCACTCCATTTGATTTCTCGGACGAAATGCTGGACGAGGAGTTTCCCAAGTTCAACAAACTCAGAGTGGTGGTATCGGATGAGATGAGTGACTCTTCTCCGGGCATCCCTCACGCTGCCTCGGCTGTCAACGGCAGACGTATTCATTCAGCAGTATCCGACGATGATTCTTTACTGGGTTCCTCTTCAAGCCTTCAGAACCCGGGGATTCATTTGGACCAGTGTGATGGATGCACAAAGAAAAAAGAACAATTCAAACAGAAAAACGTGAAAAAGAAGCTAGCTTTCGCTGCTATTTTATACTTTCTCTTTATGATCGGAGAACTTATAGGTAAGTTAAATGGCCTATATATAATTTTTCTAATAATATATATATATATATATATATATATATATATATATATATATAATATAATATAATTTTTGGGACACCGTTCGCCATTTGTAAAATCAACAGTAAAAGCTGTAGTCCTAGAATAATGAAACCATGTAACAGTGTAAAGTAAACCCTGCCATTCCACTGTGTCACCTGCCCAAATCCCGAAATGCTGCCATGTATTGATTAGCTTAACGTATTGTCCATTTAGTTATTAAACCGGCCAATAAGAAGTCACTGGTTAACAAATAGGATACTGCGCACGGCTCTCCTTCAGATCTAAATTAGACTTATAAAAGTTTTACAGCACACTTTTGTTTTGGCACAAGAGAAAAAAAAAAAATTGAGACCAGAACATTTAGGCTGAGCAGAGGCTGGCACAAGCTCGCCCTTGTAAAAAGAGTACAATCAATTCATTACACGGCATCGGCTATTCCATGTGCAATAAGGACACTTAAACAATTGTATTAAAGCTGTTACTGTAAAAAATGCTTCTCCGACGGTTATGGAGGAGGTCAGAAGTGAGTTTGAGGTGTCGATACCTTCCCATTATTTTAAAGGAGACCCTGCTCCCCTTTGATCCTCTTTTCTTTTTGTTTTTCTTATATTGCAACATCTTTCTTGATTATTTAATACATGCCCAAAGTGAGAAAAAAAAGCCACACAAGGTTTTATGTGTATACTTGTGTATGCGTATTTATGCAACAGCATACTGGAAAGTATTCGTATGGAAGAGAAATATCAGAAAATACATCAGATTATATTTCAATAGATTAAATCAGTAGATTTTGAATATTGATCATATTGAAGAAATATTAATTCGAAACAAGTGTGGGAGAAATATGGTGCTACTGAAACATGATTTTGAATATACTGTAACTTATTATACACACATGTATCCCTTTCAAATATTGCAACATATGGTGTTGCACATGGGTGATCTGTGAATAAGTGGATGCAATAAACAGTAGTATAAAGCAACATAATACATATTGCACATTGCTAATAGCCAGTTTTACAAATGACAAGGTCTATAGGGAATTTTGCAACTCAAATATTTGCCATGGAAGTTGTTTTCCTACTTTGCATAATGCAAGTATCCAACATATACCCAATAACAGCTCCAAACAACTTACTATCTTTTGGCCGTCACTGACTGGCAAAATCCCCATCCTATAGGTAGACCATTGCCTTAGCTTCATTGTCGATTCAGAAAGTCCCATGTCATTCTTTTGAGAACTAAACTTGCACAATTTGCTCACCTCTGTGGACATTTTTTAACAAACAAAATATAATATGTCCAGTTAGAAAGTGAGGACTATAGCAGGGACTACTGTACTGTGTGTAGTACGTTTATCTTCCTTTTAACTTTAAATGTGATCATGGATTTCATGCAAATGCACCATCATTCTAAATGGCTATGTTAATTGTTCTTCCATGCAAGCAGTTTAACTTCTTTTAAAAATTCCACTTAAGGTGGTTATGTCGCCAATAGCCTAGCGATTATGACTGATGCGCTGCACATGCTAACGGATCTCATCGCTATTGTTGTGTCCTTGCTTGCATTATGGCTGTCGGCAAAACCACCAACTAAGAGGTTCACTTTTGGATTGCATCGTCTGGGTAAGTGAACTTGCTTGTGTTTTTTCATACCAGTTCATGTGTATTTATTTGTTTCAAATTATAATTCTAGTCTATGTCCCATAAAGTTTTACAGATATGTTTTTTTATGTCTTGTATGGTAAAAGAAAAGGTAGTTTCCCGATAAGATCATGTGTTTATATATATGTGTGTGTGTGTGTGTGTGTGTGTGCATTTATATATATATATATCTATATATATATAGATATATATATATAGATATATATAATATATATATATGAATAATATATATATATATATATATATATATATTATTTGCACGCAGTATTACAAAAAAAAGTAAAGTCACTGAATAGGGCGTTGGGCCACCACGTGGCAGCCTCTGGAATTCTGCAGGAGGGATGCGGCACCATTCTTCCACGAGAAAGTCAATCAACTCATGCCTGGTTGATGGAGGTGGGAAATGCTGTCTCAGGCATTGTTCCAGAATATCCCATAAATGCTTGATTTAGGTTCAGATCTGGTGACTGAGAAGGCCGTTACATATATGGATAACGTCACTTCATCCTGGAAGACACCCACCCTCCCCCCCCACCACCCCGGCAGGAAAGAAATGCTGCAACATGGGGTGAAGATGATCACTCAGTACCATTAAGTAGCAATTAGCATTAACCTTGCCTTCTAAGGGAAAGAGTGCACACTAACTATGCCAGGAAAATGCGCCCCACAACATTACGGAACCACCTGAACCCTTCACTGTTGGAACCAAGCACTCAGGGCTGTAGAGTTCTTTAGGTTGGTGCCACACGTGCATTCGTCCATTTGTCGAGAACATTTCTCCACTGCTCGGTAGTCCATTGCCTGTGTTCTTTCCACCACAGGACTCACAAACGTGCATTGCCAGGTGTGATGAGTGGTTTGTGCACTGCAACCTGACTATGGTATCCAGCTCTGTGGAGTTCTCAGCTGACCTTTTTTGATGAAACGGGCTGCTCACGTCCCAGGTTGCAGTCAATCGATCTGCAGTTGCTTGCCTGTTTTGCTTTGCAGTTTGAATTAATGCACGGATATCACGATCCTGGAGTATGCACCTCCGCCCACTGTTACCATTTGCTGATGATGTCTTTCCCTGCGGCGTTCCATGCTGACATCACCTTAGACACCGTTGCTTGTGAAACATCAAGTTGAGCAGTCTTGGTCACTGAAGCTACTGGCAAATGCGCCCCAACAATCACCCCTCTTTCAAAGTCACTGTGGTCTCCTCTTGCAGCCATGCTAGCCATAATTATAGGCAACCAGGCCTGTCTAGCATTTTTATACATGACCCTAAGCATGCTGGGATGTTATTTGCTTAATTAACACATGAGCCACACCTGTGAGAAAGCCCTTGCTTTCAATATACTTGGTGTCCCTCATTTACCCAGGTGTTTCCAGTTTTTTTGTCCACTATCTGTGTATGTGTATATATATATATATATATGTATTACCGCAGGTGCATGGCTAAGTAGTTTATTGTTATTTAGGGGTAAACAGGTTTCAAGTGTGGAGGGAGTTTGGATGTTTCTGTAGGCACTGTTTGATTTCTGATAAAGTAGAGTGCACAGAGTTCAACTGTGGAAAAATGTTGTCAACAGGTACTATACCAAGGAAATCTGTGTTTGTAAAGAGTTAATTTTGATTGTGGGAGGCTGAAATTGATGACACAGCAGGGCAAAATGCAGAAGCTATGATAGATAGAACGCAGGGTCCCTCATTTCACAACATTTCAAGGTCATACAAACATCTCTGAACTCCATCTGTGGCCATGCTTGTACCCTTCACCCCAAATTGCATAAACAGACTGTGCTATAATCGTTATGTCATAGATATACAATATATATTTTCCTGTCGTGCAAATAAAGGGGCATTTCGAACATAGGTCAATAGAAGGAAGTGAAAACACAACATTGGAAGATCTAAAAGTTTTTCTGTATCATAGAAGCATTTTTTATTTCTTTTGGATAGACCATATTTAATAGTCTTGTGCATGTTTGGGAGTCCCCTGCTACCTTTTAAACTTCAGGGGATTTTGTACCGTGTGCGGTGAATTGTGGTTATTCCTAAACAAATTCCCCCAAAATCTGAGAAGAAAGCATTACTATTACCATGAGTGATGTGCACATGTAGTTTCTTATCCCCCTTGAAACAGGGAGTCTGTGAAAGATCTGCAATAGCGAATGTCTAAAACTCCCTCTTAATGACAGTTGTCAGGCATCATTTTGAATACTGTCCTCGTTGCACCTTGCTCAGGCTTGCTCAAAGACTTCCCTAAAGGTAAAATATGCTGGTGACTTTAGTCATGACAAATACTAAGAAACAGTAAATGAAGATTAAGAACACTATATAAAAAAAAAAAAAATGCAAATTCAAAGGGTAGGTAGAAAGTGTTAATTTAAAGCTGCAGTCTCTGACATTCTTGTAATTTTTTTAAAAGGAAATATTCAGCTCCCATCCCTTTTCTTCACATTTAAGAGTCTCAGATTAAGAATTTGAAATAGATTAAGTTAGGATTTTTTTCCCACTGATCTACAAAGCCTTGAGCATCATGTCAAATCAAAAGAAAAATTCCAAAAGCGTTCAACAATTTACTAAAAATGAAAAACGGAAATTATCAGATTAAAAAAGTATTCATACCCTTTGTAATTGCAAGCCTAAATTTGCTCAGGTGCAATATATTACCTCAACAAGTCACACAAAAGACTCCACCGGTGTAAGAAATTAGTGGATCATCTGCTTTAAATGAATCTGTGAGGATAAATACAGCTCTCTCTGTATGGTCCCACAGTATGGTAGAGACTTTCAAAAGAAAGAATCAAAATGAAGACAAAGAGCATTCTAAGCAAGTCAGGGATGTGATTATAGAGAAGCACAAATCTGGGGAAGGGTACAAAACCATTTCAAAGGCATTGAACATCCCTCAGAGTTCAGTGCAGTCCATCGTACAGAAGTGGGAAAAATACAAAACTACCACCACATTGCCTAGATCACGCCGCCCCTCTAAACTTAGTTGCCGGACAAGAAGGGCACTTCCTAGGGAAGCTACTGTGAGGCCAACTGTGACTCTGACTGAGTTACAGAAGTTGCGATGGACGATGATGTTCATGTACCAACAAGCTCCAAGGCATTCCACAAAAAGGGCTTTTATGTGAGAGTGGCAAGTTTGGTCTGATGAGACCAAAATGGAACTTTTTGTCCTGAACCCTAAGCGGTATGTGTGGCGCAAAACAAACACTGCACACCAGCCAGGTAACACCATCCCCACCGTAAAGTATGGCGGTGGTAGCATCATGTTATGAGGATGCTTTTCAGCAGCAGGGACTGGCAATATTGTCAGGATTGATGGGAGGATGAATGGCACACAATACAGAGAAATCCTGGATAAAAACCTGTGCCCCTCTGTCAAAAAAACTCAAACAGCGGAAGAAGTTTGTCTTTTAACAGGACAATGATCCAAAGCACACTGCCAGAGCAACACTTGAGTGGCTTAAAATGAAGAAAATAGATGTCCTTGAGTGGACCAGTCAGAGTCTTGACCTTAATCCCATCTCAAATCTGTGGCAAAATTGCTGTCGATCACCGTTCCCCAACTAACTTGACACAGCTTGAGCAATTTTGCAAGGTGGAATGGGCAAATATTGCTCCATCACGGTGTGCAAAGTTAATAAAGAAGACTTATCCGAAAAGACTACTGGCTGTAATAGCTACCAGAGTTGGTTCAAGCGTGTATTGACCCAGGGGGATGAATACTTAAAAAATGATGACATTTCAGTTTTTTAATTTTTATTATTTTATTGTTTACTATTTTCTTTGTTTTTGGGCGGGACTCTGTGAAGAATGTGTGACTCATAAATAAAAATTTCCAATCTAGTGTGTGTGTGTGTGTGTGTGTGTGTGTGTGAGTGAGTGTGTGTGTGTAATGAAGGCTATATTTGCATCCTGAGCCATTCTAAAAAAAAGGCGTAATACCACAGTAGTGACATCAAAAAATGATAATTCCTCTAGAGGAAAATATACTTGAACTTTGACCCATTCAACTCCTTGAGACCATCACTTTCAATTCAAACACAAAATGTCTTGTTTTCAATCACTCGACAACACCCACAGTACAGAAATGTTCATCAATGATCAAAAAAATGAGAATACATTACAAAAATAAATAAATAAATAAAAAATGTAAAGCTGGTACAGTCGTATCTCAGAGAAACGGATAACGACACAGAGCGCCTGTACAGCACTGAAACAAACTGTACTACTGAACCTTGTCTTCTTTAATATTAGCATCACAATGGTATCCATCTGTTATAAAAAAAAAATAATAGACGGGCCTCTTCAGTGAGTTACAGGAAAACAATTCCATCTCGGGTTTCTGTCAGTTTATAAATTACTCGACCTTTGGTCTCGTTATTTATAACTTCACAGAAGCCCTAGATAAAATTATTTTCCTGTAACTCACTGAAGCCTATCTATCTATCTATCTATCTATCTATCTATCTATCTATCTATCTATCTATCTATCTATCTATCTATCTATCTATCTATCTATCTATCTATCTATCTATCTATCTATCTATCTATCTATCTATCTATCTATCTATCTATCTATCTATCTATCTATCTATCTATCTATCTATCTATCTATCATTTTCAATTGATGATTGTCCTTCCGTGCCCCCAAAAAACTGCCATAATCCCAGAGCTACTGCTTCAGCAGCATGTTCTGAATACCATCTGCAAGCTCCAATGTAGCTCAGGCAAGCAAAAATAAATGTGGTTATTTCCCAAGGGTCAGAATAGTATACAGCATCATCAATCATGAACGATTCTGTTTCAGGTTTAATGGCTATAATGATGAACTACTTTAGGTCGGGGGATGGAGGTTTAATGGATTCAATTAAAAAATATTGAACATGCTTGAATGAAAGTGCTGGACTGGAAGGGACAATGTTGCCCACCTATGCTGTGGGCTGAAATGTATTTTTATTTTCGTCTGTGATTTCTGGTTTCCATGGTGACCAAAACATTTTCCCAGTTACTGTTTATTATAAATGCAATTCCTAAATTGGTATTGATTTACATTAACCCTTGTCTTTCTGCATAACCTGTGATTATAAAGCATGTTGTTAAGAGCAATTCTACGATTCCTGTTGTCATTAGGATAATATTTTCCAATATATTATTACTGCATATTCCCTTTTAAAAGTAAATGGTTTTTAGTTTTAATTTACCATGCGTTGTACAAGGCTTTACTTTGTCAAATACAATGGGGCAGTGCAGAGCAGTGCTGCATGATGTTGCCTGTTGTTTAGTAACTTGCTCGTATTGCAGCTAGATCAGTGAAGTGGAATACCACCTTTCAACAGCAGCAGTTTTTCATTTATAGCATTGTCTGAAATACCTGCATATTTTAAACTGAAGTAGACAGTACAAATAAAGAGATCTTCAACAGAAGAGGGGCCAGCAATAATATTCATATTACCTTGGTCAACACCTTTTAAGATAGAGTACTAGCTCTTGAAAAGTGTTTTAGAATAATCTGAATGTTCTAAATCTGCTGTTTGTACCTCTTTATTATGTGCTAACTAACACATTTGGCTGGGTTCTGTATAACCAATAGTAATGACGCTAGTTTTCCATGCAGCTCCTAATAAAGAACAGAGTTGCTTGTCACAGTATTGCATGTTATCGTAGTCACTTCTAAGCGCCCTCATTAAGGTGGGCAGGTTTTAATCGAAGGTAATCTGATACATTTGGGCCATCAAACACCCTTTTTTTTCAGGTAGAATTATAATGCAGGATAATTCATTTATCGGAAGTTATCGGAAAGTTACTTGCCTTTGGTGGACCATTATAATGTGAACACGCTGATATTGTGCCATCTTGTGTTATCTGAACTGCGGAGAACAGTGTTACTCGTGTGAATATTAACAGAACATTGTTTCCGTCTAACAGTGGATTCTGTACTAGATATCTACCTGTAAAATATATATATATACACACTTTATATATATATATATACTTATATATATATATATATATATATATATATATATATATATATATATATATATATATCACAAGCTTATATGAATGTTACGTTTGCTATGTGATTGTTTCTTGTTTCTATGCACAGAGGTCATTTCTGCAGTTGTCAGTGTGCTGCTCATATACATTCTCGCAGCAATCCTGCTGTATGAAGCTGTTCAGAGAACTATCCACCAGGAATTTGATATTGATGGGGATGTGATGCTCATTACTGCAGCAGTTGGTGTTGCAGTGAACCTAATGTAAGTCCTTCTGTAGTACTCTGTTCTCTTGACCTACACAGCAGCTGTTTGCAATTGAAAGCACAATGAAATACATATTTGTTTCATTAAGATAATTACCAAATAAATGTTTTTTATAACATTTCTGTAACCCTAAAGTTTTGGGTTTCTGATTAAATGTACTTTAGTTAGTAATGATGTTTGCTCTCCAGTTTGCCAAGGGATTGGTTTCTCGTCAAGATGATTTGCTAATGGCAAAACACATGTTTAAACATGCATTTGGTTTTATTATTGATTAGGTAGCGTTTTACTAGGTATTTCAAGATATTTCACAATTTAAACATAATATGTATTAAAGCTGAAAAAATTGTGTTGTCACATTCAAAATTGATAATTTTCTCAAGAGTTATTATGCAACAAATGTTCCTAAATATTTAATTGGTTACCTGAAAGAAAGTAAATGCTAAATTGTAGAATATTTTGCTTTATGTCCACCATTTTAAAGACAATCTGTATTTACCGTCAGTGAATTATCAAACACAATAAAAACATAAATACATCTAAAAATAACAACAGGCACGTGACCTGTCCCCTTCTTGTACTGGACAGTGATCTTTAGCAGAAATATTTCCGATCTTTGATGCAGCTGGTGTCTTTTTCGTTGAAGAAATTTTGAAGAAATCGTGCAGCTCTGTGCAATGTGCTCAATTATTAACCGGAAGCAAACTGAAACAGCTGCCATGTTCCTAAATGCAGTGTAAAAGGCAGTGCGTCAATAAGGCAAATGTTGGCAAATATATTTATTTGTAAGTGCTAAAAATCTGTATATTTATACTATTCTTTCAGAAATGGGAATTTTTACAGGGAACTACGTATTACACAGCAATGGTTACATTTCAGGGATATTGTCAAATCAGTGATAACCGTGGGAAAAAAAAAAAATACAGCCTTACTTAGAAGTAATATTTGACAGGCATGTTCACAGCTTTTTAATACTTAAACCAACAGCTGTAGATAAATAAGAGGTTTTTGCCCTGTTGCGTTCTTGAAAACACTGGGCTGGGTTTGTGTTTGGGGAAAAAGAATACTTGTTTCAATAGTAAAGTGTTTCTAGTTTGTTTTTGCAGTTTTAGTCATGCTGAAATAAATAGTGAAACGTTGACACATTTTGTAAGGGATTGGCAAAATATGAACTGTTGAAAATTGTATTTGTATGTATGTATGTATGTATGTATGTATGTGTATAATATATATATATATATATATATATATATATATATATATATATATATATATATATATATATATTTTTTTACACAGGTTCAACATTTTGATTTATTTACTGTTACTTAAAATTATTTGAAAGTTTGTAACACACTTTCAGTTAGAAAATGTAGATTTCTACCATGGTCCCTCGTTTACTAAACAGCTGTTGAATGGTTTAGTTGACGTTGACTTAGATGAAGAATTGGTAATACTAAAAAGAAAACTTTTAAATATGATGAAAGCTACACAAATGTTTCAATAAGAATGGCTTTATTTCCCATGTTATAATGAAAGGCACATCACATATTATGATCGAGTGCTGAGAGCTGGCTGTGAATCATAGAGGATTAAAGAGTGGCTTTAGAGAAATGTACTGAAGATTAAAACCTCAAAGCCGTATGATGCTGTCGGAAATCATGTTGGAGCCTCATAGGGCTCCTTGGTCCCAGTCTGATGTAGTATATGTAAATATTTGTTGTCCTATTCTCATGTATACTCAATAAAGGAGTTTTTTAATCCAGACTGAAATGGTGAAACATGCTGTTCTGTGTTCCTGGACCAGGGCCTGAATGAATACTAAAGTATGATTCTCTTGCACAGAATGGGATTCATACTGAATCAGTCAGGGCACCTCCATTCCCACTCCCACGGGTCCTTGCAGCATGCTGCCAGCTCAGGACATGGACAAGGGGGGCATGGGCACAGCCATGACAAGAGTCACGGCAGCCTGGCAGTGAGAGCTGCCTTCATACATGCCTTGGGAGACCTGGTTCAAAGCGTCGGGGTGCTGGTGGCAGCTTATATCGTCCGCTTTAAGGTAGTGGCTTGGTTTGGTTCATGTTTGAGTTACCTTTTTTATACAGAGGTAGGCAGTAAGGCCATTCAAACAAGTTACACCAAAAAAACATCCTGCTCTCTACATCCATCAGACAGTAGGTGCATTTTAAAGGGACAATCACATCTAACAGACTTCAAAACAAGCACATAGCTTGTGTGTCACCAATGGAAACGTGGGACAGTGGCGTCTCAGAACAGAAAACATAAACAGGTTTTTAATTAAGGGTCTACCTACTGTTCTGTCTATAGACTGAATTAGAATGTACACTACAACGTCCATTGGTTCCATTCAGAGTTAAATGTATAGTATGCAGCTTTAAAAAAAAAAAAAAAAAAAAAATTAACATGACACTTGTCAGGTCAGTGGGCTACAACAGTTCTGTGAATATCAAACTGTGAATATCAATGTATCAAATCAGACTTAAAAAGCTTGCAAATGGGGTACAACTGTTTTTTTAGAACTTGCTTTGTCTTTGATATTTTTTAACATATTTTACAGCGAAGGAGCCTAGTTTCCAGATTCAGCCCAAGAAGTAACTTTTTAGTTTGCAGTTACAAAACCTTTTAACGGTCGTTTTGTTGCATTCACAGCCAGAGTATAAGATTGCGGACCCTATCTGCACCTATGTGTTCTCCGTGCTTGTGCTGTTTACAACCTTACGAATAATGTGGGACACTGGGATTATTATACTGGAAGGTAAGCTGCAGGTTCTTATATGGTTCGGTTCTCTCAGGTTCTAGTCAGAGAGTTTGTGGTGTATGGGTTATATTTTTGCACTTCAATTGCTTCAACTTTAGAAGTAACTTCTTGCAAGTGATATATTGAAAGAAAAATCTCTATGTGCAAAGCTTAAGGAGTAAGTAGTGGGGTTCCAAAAAATATAGCGTTACACGTCCCCACGTGTTGCTACAACTGTTTAAATAACTGACCTATAATCTGTCTTTTCATTGCTAACATCCTGACAACTTTTTACACTTATAACTTTGAAGTCTGTTTCAAACCTCTTTTCAAAGTGTTTTCAGAACCCCGCTAATTACAGATACTCTTAAAGCAGCACAACCTAAACATTTCTTGTTTCAGCAACTTTTCACCTAGAACTAGTTGCCTTGTGTTTTATAGGCTTAAACATGTATTTCAGCGACAGCATTAATCACTGACCCATTTACACACTACAAGGGTTAAAAACGAGGCAATGATCCTGTGGAGGATTGCTTTTGCGTATCAAACCTTTTCCTCTGTATCTAAAATCTTTTTCCCAATTCCGCAGGTGTTCCGAAGCATTTGGATGTGACCCGTATCAAAGAAGATCTGTTGAAACTGGAAGACGTGTATTCAGTAGATGATCTCAATGTCTGGGCGTTGACTGCTGACAAAACGGCTGCAATCGTGCATTTACAGCTCAGTAAGTGTCACGGTGCATTGTTTGAACATGCTGTTTGTGTCAGCCAGCATACCTTTTCTTATCATATATTTCTACAAGATTGTATTTGATGGGAACTGTTTAGCTTCATTTTAAAGTAGTAGTAAACAAAGGCATCTTTTTTCCCCCTCTTTTAAAGTTCCAGACAGCTCAACTAAGTGGGAAGAAGTACAATCAAAGGCCAGGCTTCTCCTCCTGAACACATATGGAATGTATAGGTGCACTATTCAGGTACAAAGCTTCAGGCAGAGGCTCCCTCAACTGTGTGTGAAATGCCAGAGTTCCTGTGCTTGAGGATCCAGGCATCGAGTGCGCAGCACAGTTTGGAACAGTCATTGGATTTCTCAGACTTGGTTGCTGAGCTGCGTAAGTATTGACAGGTGATGTCACTGAGAGGTTGAGTGAAGCACAACTGCCAGCTTTCTGATCGAGATTTAATACGCTAAGCAGCTGTGTAATTCTTACCTTTATGTGGACTTGTAGTTGTATTGCTATCTTAATTCTTCTTTTGGCATATTCTTATTTTTATTTGATTATTATGATGTGATTAGATGGACCAGCACATGTCTGATGTATTGTTTTATTCAGGGCTTTAATAATTGGTATTTCTTCCTTTCTGCAAAGATTTCTTTTAAGCCAGTGGCACACTGAAGTAGCACAGACAAAAGTGATTAATTTGCATTTATAATTTGCATGTTTACCTATCTTTATTTAGACACTCCGTACTGCATTAGAGCATGACTGACAAGCACCGTCCAGCATATTGAGTTTTCAGAATATTTGTATTAAAAAATAGAAATTAGAACTGTCTCGGTTGACCTTCAAATCATACAGTTCAACCAACATTTGCTTATCTATATGATGGATAAGTGTAATGTCTTTATCAACGTTTTGTCAGTAAGCTGCAGTAATGTAACAATTGTAGACATTAGTGCTAGTACTAGTGACAAGTCGCGCAAACCCCCATCCCACCCCCCACCCCCTTTGAAACAGACAAAAACATGTGAAGTTCCAATAGGTTCTGATCGTTACTCATTAGGTGACATCAGAGGTTCTGGGGGGAGTTGACACATGAAACTGAAGTAAAGTAAGTCTGACTTGCTAGCAAGACTTACATATTGAAACTGACGGACTCAATTAGACATTGTTATACCTCAGGCTATGCATTATGCATTTCTTCAGAATGTTCTTGTATATAATAATGGTATTTCAAATCAATTTGTCATGATACGCAGACAACGCCTATGTGCAGAATACTTAGCAGTTCCATCATACCACAAACATTGTGTTTTGTTCTTGTTCATATTGAGCTGAATCATTTTTGCACTGACAGTCAGTATTCACCAACAAGTATTGGGACATGCATATTACATATTTGTTTGTGTATAAATAGCATTTTATCTCTATGTATTGCAATGCAAGGGAACTTTTCTCTCTGTGGAAGTTCACTGGCACGTCTCCATATATAGAGCCTGCCTGTTGTGTGCTAAAATTATCAGGAAGTTGGATTCTTTGAAATCCATGTACAAGTGGATGTAGGAAGCTGTGGAAAAGCCCCTATACACCCCCTAATTTCTTGGGGCACCGCTTTCATGAGGTGCTGAAAGGGGTGCTCGGCAGTGGCATGAACAGCAACTTTTTCAGCACTTTAGCCCCTTGTGAAACAGACTTCCAAACTCTGTAAATCATATGTAATTTGTACTCCAAACTGTAAATCATATGCCATTTTTTTTTTGTTTTGCAATATGTTGAAATGTGTAACCAATATTTATATCACTTACAGAAATGCATATTATTATTATTATTATTTTATTGTTACAATACAATTGATTACTTCACAATTTCAACTGTCGCTACTCTAAGACTACAATTTGACATCAGCTGCTGTTGGCCTGCCAGTTAGTGTTAATAGCGTTATAAAAGGCAGACTGTGTATGTTTGGGCGCCCCCTGGTGCAGGAGTTGTATATGCAAAACAGATACTTGAGATTTATTTCAACATGGCCAAACTTACTTTACTGTGATATGCAGAAGATGAGTTTGCCATTCTGTGCAGTCTTACTCTTTTAATGCTGCATAATTTTTCCAATGTATTTTAATCTATAATTTGTGCCAGTAACCTTCTTGTTATATTGTTTTGATGTAGAAAGAAAGCACTTGCAAGTAAAAACATTGCACAGACATGTGACTGTTGCAATATGCAGAATTTGACACAAATTAATCTTATGTTTTTGCAATTTCTAAATGCATAAATAACATTATTGAATTAAAGATGCTGCATCTATTTACTTCCTGAGAAGTAACATTTTCTTTAAGTGACAGCTTTATTGCATTTAATAAAGTTGTACAGCTGTATATATCTCAACTGGCATATTTGTTGTCACCGAGTATATGAATGAAAAGAAATCTACATTTTGAATTAAGAAGTACTTAAATACCCTATTCATCTCATTTCTCAATTAAAATACATTCTGTGTTTGCGTGTGTCTCACTAATAAAATGGGACTTATGCTTCATGCGTGTGTGTCACAGAGAGAGGCAGTATTTCCTAGAAGTTGCTTAGTTGTTTGTAAGTCTATAGCAGGCAGTCGTTCTATATGTTTCACTCAGTCAAGATTCTGTCAGTGACCGACAAAAATAACTATTTTTGATTTGAGCACTGACAGATTTTCAAAGAATGAAATGAAAGGTTACATTTCGCAATTTGATTATATCTCTTTACTCAAAGACAGAAGAAGCTGTCTGCTTTGCTTGTTTGATATTTTCCATTTCGCAATTTGATCAAAATAATTTGCTCTGAAATAATCTTTCATTTCATTATTTAATAATTTATCAGTGCTGAAATTGCAAAATGGTCGTTGGCCAAATCCTGAGTGTATACAAATACAGTACATTGTATACACGGGGTGTAAATCATGTAGTGGGTCCAATTCACAGAAGTGATCGATTCTGTAAGTGGAGGTAGGCTTACTGCCCTAACCCGACCCAGACCTATTTTTCCTTCGTGAACTTTTTAAAAGACAGTTCTGCTGAAATTGCCATTATGGTGCTTCTAAAGAGATGCGTGTAGTTCATTGCTTTATTAAGAATTAAACAGGGCATTGCTGAAACGAATATTCAGGTTTGCATGATTTCATGGAATTTTATATTTACAATTTAATTAACTGGTCCCACACAGACAGAACATGTGGGAATTAACCTGTGACCTTATATTTTTCTGTTATGGGTTCTTTTTTAATTTCAGGTGGCTGTGTATGCATTAAATGCATTGTATTCCATGCTGCAATAAAGTCACCAGAACACTAGGTGGTGCTGGTTAGGTGAATGTGCCAGGAGTCAGCATCTATAGCAATTGCTGAGCTGAAAATACTGAGCAAGACTTTGCTGTATTTATTTTACAACCTAAGGGCAAAATTGATATTTATTGTAGGGGACCTTAAGTGCTGAACTGTCTGTGAGAATATGACACACAAAAAAAACTGCATCAGCAGAAATATACAATTTAAATATTTTTTGTTTTTGGTAATATGTGAAATATGCACTAGAAACAAAGATACAGTATTGGTTATATTTTGCTGCCAGTATGTTTACTGTACAGTTAGTACATTTCAGTATTTACAAATGCTGTTTTTTTTTTGTGCATGCAGTGCTGTAGAAGCTATGGAAGTTTTTTTTGTTTGAGACAATTTCATTCTATTCAATCTTTACTTCTTTAGATGTACATACACGTTGAAAATAATGTTTGACTTCAAAAACAAAGGCTGAATGCAAATGTTACTTCCGGTTCATAACATTAAAAAAAGAAAGCGCTTTTGTTAAAATCACAAAATCTAAATTCCTTTTAGTGCATGGGGTGGGGGAGTTGGATGTAATCAAAGATAGATGTCGGGCTAGGAAATGTAATGAAAGTCTTTTTCATGCATAATGAAGTTCTTTGCAAAAGCAAAGGATCAGTGAGCATTCGGAAAGATCAACAGGCAGGAAGAAAATGAAAGTAAAGTGGAGCGTGACCAACATGAAGACATCACAGCAGGCCTCAGCAGACTTTGAACACGTAAACAACAATGATACCGTCAGAGGGTTGCTGATAAGCATGTAATACTACATATCTGTAATAATCCTAAGAATTTATTTTCATTTTTTTTTTTTTTTTTTTTGCTCTAAGAAGATATCCTGCCTGCTTTATTCTGATTTCCATCAGGTTGCAGTTTTGTCCGGTTTAGTTTTCTGGCAACGAGAGCGTAGCGATGAGTCAGTGATTTCTCCTCTTCCGTATGCCTGGCTCGCATATTCCTCCAATGTCATTTAAAACTACAAGTCATGTCACCTTTAGCTACAAACTGCTACATGGAGACCTGTCCTGTAAGACTTTATTTTTATTCAGAATGACTTTGACCTGATTAGAATGTTATTGGCCAACACATAATGAACGGTTCTTAAGCATCAAACACCATTACCAACCAAGACCGACTCCCTAGGTGTAGATTCAATTGATTGACACTACTTACGTAATCATGAAAGCCTATAGAGGCATGCAGTGGTGAAAAGAAGCAATGGCAATTTGACATTGAAATAATTGGATAGTTACAACTGTGATAATATAAACAGCAGTAATGGCATTAACATTAGCAAAAGTAAATTATGTTATTTTAGAAACTGCTTTTGTTTGATTTTGACCTATAGTTCTCCAGCTGGATAGGACATGTGGTGTCACTGTAAGGCCATGCAGACTTTAAAAAACTATAAAACTGCATGATGGGGGGAGGGGGACAGACAAGTGCTCAACTCTGGCCCTCAAGATTCAATCCAGTCCAGGTTTTTATTCCGTACAGGTTCTAATGTAGTTAATTGAAGCTGCTAAGAGGCAATTAACTAATGTAGGACCTGGCTGGAATAAAGACCAGGACTGGAATAGATCCCCAGAGCCAGAGTTGAGTACCACTGTGCTACAGTATTTATATTTAGTTTTTGTCCATTTAGTGAAAACTGCCCTTGTTTCAGGAAGTAAATGTAAGGGCTTGTCCCTAAACACATTAACTAGCAGACTTCTCCTTACCTCACTGGACAGATAGTCATTGCAAGGCTCAAACCAAGGAATTTCGAAAGATCTTCTTGAGGGTATGAGTATCCTGGGTGACAGGAATATAGTGTAGTGGAGGCACGCATGTGTCTATCCTTGTGTAAGCATGCCATACTGTACATACACCTAATGCTATATGTTCAGAACCGTTCATAGAGCTGTGATGGATTTTGTTCTTGAGGGTACAGTACTGTACTTTTGCAGCTTCTGAATGTTATATCTTCATAAACCCAAATACATGTTACAAGAGGCTAGTCAACCTACTGGTGACCTGTTATTGAAAGCGTTTGGTTACGCTCCCCTTACCTTTGCACGCTTTTGCAATCGTGAGCGATTCTTATTGCATTGACGCAGATATTGTGTTTCTGAAACAGTTCAGGAGCTGATTCTCACTTCTAGTCGCTGGTAACTTGGCTGTCAGTACCTCAGTGTTTTAATGGAAGCAAGTCCAGCACACTCCAGTGAGTCACCACTTTGGAAGTTTCCTTTGTTTTATTAGCAGTAGACTGCTGTGCACTAGATGGTGCTGGTGCTTACTAATATAAAGAGGTGATGGCTGATCTAACACACATCACATCTGTCTACAACAGGAAACCAGACTTGAAGAGCTCCTCCTGAACTGTTGTGAAATCACCAAAAAAAAAACAGTATTGAGTAACTGCAAAAAGTACCTCCTTAGAATGACTGCATTGGTTTTACCACACAACACTGTAAACTAATGAAAGATTACCAAAGTTCTATCCCTTCTCTTGTTAGTTATTACTATGTGTGAATGCAGTTTAGTGGTAGAGGTAAGATTAGAATATATTAGTTATCTTACATTTATCAAGGTGTGGAAAACAAATATGCATTCTGACATATTAGAATAACATATTTCCCAGAAAGGACAGAGGTGTAGAACAGACATCATGGGAAATGACAAGGTGATCTAAAAGTGTACCACAGTAAAGCATGCAAAGTGTAATAAATGATAGTGAAAAGCATAGTAAAACATAGGGGCGCGTTTAAAGCCCAGAGAGGTATGGTAAAGCATATTAAAAAAAAAAAAAAAAAAAAACTGCAAAAATACTGTGTCACACTTTTATAATTGACAAGTTAGAAAAACATAAAGTGCTTGTGTAATTGAGGGTGGTAATAAAATATTGCAGACTACCTGAAGGTCTATTCACAAATTGGCTGGCCCTGTCAATGAACAAATGTACAGTATCAATACATGATAGTGCTCGTATAACTGGCAAACTAGTTGCTTGGAAACGGATACAAAGATCATTATTCTGGTGTATGTGATTCATGTATTACACCTACAGTTTTATGTTACAGTAAACATAATTTATCTTTAACTAGCAAAAGTAAACCAAAGCATTTACCGTATTGGCTCGAGTATAAGTCGAGAAATTTAAACCCAAAACACAATCCTGAAGTTGGGGGGGTCGATTAATACACAAGCAAACACATGAACCAATCTTTAATTTATAGTAAGAGCCTACATTTACTGATTGCGATGACTAGTGGCAGCATGAACGTTATGGAGGGGTACAATAATATTAATAATAATAACAACAACAACAACAACAACATTATTACCTTTTCCATTGCGCGACCCTTCAGCATCGTGCCTCTGTGGGAAACAGCAGCACCTCCATTGTTGTGGGCAAATCCTTGATGCCTTCATTACCAGAGCAAATGCTTCTAATTTCTCTCAAATCAAAATGAAACATCTCAAGACTTGACAAAATCTTGTCTATATATATTAAAAAAATGAATCCCAGGTTTGTTTACATCCAGGAGCTGACATGTAAAACACAGACACAGTTTCATTGAATTACAGCCAGACCACAGTACCCCCACATTCCACTGAAATACTTCTGTGTTTAGCTAGGAAGGAAGTGGGGGTGGGGCTTGTATACAAAATTAATACTATTGCGTGCTTGTGACAGGATGGCTTGGGTGATGACGTCAGACCCAGAAGACAGTGGACATAGACAACAGACTGATAACGCCTCGGTAATAGTTTGCACTAGTTTAATAAATCTGTGTGACTGTAAGCTAATTACATAATTATTAGCCGACAGCCATGCAGAGTAAAGTAAAAAAAAATACAAAGAACGACAGTAATGGCGGACAGCTTTTCGTCTACCCTACATTTTAAATAATAGTAATAATATAAAATAATACAAAAATGCACAGGGACGGGGAGTACCCGGTCACAAAAAAAAAGCATGTACTGTATTGTAATACACGTCAAAATTACGCGTAAAATTATTGTAATACACGTCAAAATTCTAGATAGAAGTACTTATAAAATTGTTATTTTTGCAAATCTGCTGCTCAGATGGCGTCAGGATATCTAATACATATATTTAGGGGAAAAAAATTATACCTGAATCTTGCTCTCACAATGGGGGGGGGGGTCGACTTTTACATGAGGTCGACTTTTACTCGAGCAAATATGGTATTTACAGTACATTAGTATGAAACCATCTGTTGAGTGCTGCATTTGGTTTGTTAGTGATTTAAAAAAAAAAAAAAAAAAAAAAAAAAAAAACAACTTCACGTTCTGTTATGAGAGTGATTTATTTACTTCTAATTCTGTCATTAAAAAACAGCATGTAAGGTAAAACACATCTGGAGGTGAGACATGCACATGCTAATCACTTTTAAAATTCAACACACCTACTGCATAACAGATTTCTTTTAATAATATCTTCATTTTTATATAGCGTCACAAAGTGCTTTACAGAGGTAGGCTGTGAACTGTGCATTATATGCAGAGTCACTTACAATAGGACGTTGATTTAACATCTCATCCGCAGGATGGAGCACAAGCAGGTTAAGTGGCTTGCTCAGGGTCATACAGTGAGTCAGTCAGTGGCAGAGGTGGGATTTCAGCCGGTGACCTTCTGGTTACAAGCCCTGAACTTAATGACCAATTGACCAATAATGATTAGTGGGTCTGAGTCCTTGCTCTATGTATTTTCTTGTATATTGTAGCAAGTGGAATCCGATTTGCAATGACCAGAATAACAAGTGTTAACCATTACCCAGGCGTTCACAACTACACTGTTTATAATGCATGACTCCAGGATGCAGGGGATTTCCATGCCTGCATTGTATGAGGGATTTTAAAACACTTTCACAGGCTACAGCAACTGCAGGTTCATTGTTTCATTGTTCGGTCACACATCACATGAGAGTTTAGGGAGTTTACTGCACTTTACTTACCCTGAGATACTGGTACTAACATGTAAAGAGGCGTGTCACTGCAGTTCATGTAATATGCACGTCTCTTGCCTATTAACAAGATTAATATGAGCCGGATTGCTCACCAATTGTGCTTTTAAACAACACCAATAGGAGTGAACTCAGAAACAGAAGCACTTTTAATACACTGGACCTGCACAGGTATAACTCAGGTTTAAGTCATTATTTTCATTCTCACTTAGGTGTGCATGTATTGCTGTGGTGGGGTGCTGTAAAGACCGGGCTAATATATAGAACTCCAGCCTGCTTTTGTTAAAGGAACTTCTCTTTAGCTTACCTGACTGAGTCCTTCAATAGTCCTGAGACACACATATTATATGGTGGTAATAGTGGGATTCAAAACCATGTTGATTTAAAAAGAATGAATGGAATGGAATGGCTGTTCATTACCACAATATGTTTGTAGTACTCAAATATTGTATTGTGTTCAATGAGATCGCTGGGATTGTGAATGTGTTTGGTAATGGCAAATTGAAGAGTTATATACTGTACTGTACAGTATGCACATTGTGTGAAATCGATCAACAACAGGTAAATGCAGCTTTTATTCCTTACTATACAGAATAGATATTAGCTTTACAAATGAATCAGTCAAGCTAGGAGTCCACAAAACTGTACTATGTATTGTTTTTGTCCAAGCCCCATTGGTTTGAATCACAGTATTTTAGTAACTCGTTGTCAGTGCTGGAGAAGTTGCTGAGTCACAGTGGTTCAGGGATTCTAGAAAGGCACCAGTTTCCCAGCAGTCTGCAGCAATGAGGAAATGACAAAGGCTTTAACACACTCCAGCTCCAGATTCCGAATAATAAAAATAGAGGCCATTTTAATACAGGGCATATTTCACAATTTCTTATTATGTTTCAATAAACAATTCACAAAGAATATTATTTTCTGATGAGGGTGTGGAGAGGGAATTATTTTTCTGATTCAGCACAGAAGAGGGCCTGGTTCTTCTGTATCCAAGACTGCACACATTGCTGCTGTTTTTCAAGGAAACTGACGTCTGGAGAGCTGGCTTTGCTGAAGATTGACAACCCCAATTCGGGTATAAGTGGTGGAGATCATTAAGTATGGCGACATGTCCTTCTAGAACAATCTAAGCACTCTGCAAACTGGTCACGTGTTGCCAATTAATACACCCTATTAACGATGTTATGGCAAGTGCCTGACTTTTTTTTTTGTATTTCCCCTGTATATTGCAGCAGTGGGTCTTGGATAAATGTCAAACCAGACTAAAGAAACAATAAGAGTTGAAAAAAGTTATTTCTCTCTTTCACACGCAATCGAAAAACATTGTAAAATGTGACTCACTGTTTGACGTGGTGCAGATGAAAAGAGCTCTCGTGGTTGCTCAGTGTTACACCCCACTATACTTGTCCTTGTCTAGCTTTACTAATCTATACTCAAAGTCCTACATTTATAAACCAAAACCGAGAGGGAGAGAGAGAGAGGGAGAGGATTTCTATATAGCTAGGGAATTAATGACAAGGTGTATTTTGCACAGTTACACACACTGTGCTTGATCATCTGCTTCCTGTTCCTGTTTTGCACAACTGCTCTTCTAAACAAGTTCAAAACCATGCTTTATATCCTGCTAGCATTCGATAGGGTCATGGTCTTGGATTGCAGTTCTGAAAATAGCAGTTTATACATATTTAATGTTAAATTCTTGCAGTTAAACAGATGGTGGGTCAGCATGGCTTTGTGAACATAGGTTCTAGTTTAAGTTATTGCTCACAGGGGACATTTTTATTTATTAAACTAATGTGAACATGTACCTAAATTAGCGTTATAATGTATATTGTAAAGACATTTACAATTAAAAAAAAAGGTTGATTAAATTGTTATATATGGTAATTTAATTTGCACCAAGCCTTATTTAAAAGCATCTGCAAGGCTTTGAAATGGAAGCAAGTTAAATGTATGTTGTCTAACTACTGCTCTATCAGATGGTTTTAAAAATGGGTCACCCATTTCAAAGGCTATCAGAGACAGAGCAGACTGAACAGTGTAGCTGATTGAGGAAAACTCAGTTAAGGCTGTCCAGACATTTCTTGTATGCAGTAGGATGCAGGCTCAGCCTTGTTACAGAATTCTCCTCGGAACTATGATTCATGCTGTTCAGCATCTATATACAGAAGTGAAATAAATGTGAAATATGTTTTGATAATATGTTTGTTTTGTTTTTTTTCTCTACCACTAAGTGTGTGATTGTTCTGGATCAGTACATACTTATTTTTTCTTATTAATAATTTAAACAAAAACACATGCTAAGAGTTTCAAATATTGTTTATTTGAAACCAATATGTACACAGTAAGCATGATACTTCCCATTTTAACACTATGCCAAACGATGAATATTGTTTTATTTGCAGATAACCTCGTCTTGCCAGCTGTGCGGCGATTGCTGTTGCTGTGCGGTGATTGCTGTTGATGTTGGTCCTGGAGTTTCAAACCCTATGAGGCTGAGACCTGTCCGTGACCAAACCCTACCAAAGTAGCAGAAGCATTTCCGCACACTGGTTTTTCAATGAGTCTAGTCTGTGCAGAAATGATTCCGTTAGATTGACAGGGTGCAGGCAGAGGGTGTGACGCTCAGAAATCAGGTGGGGTGGGGGTGGAGTGTGGATGAATGTATGAACTGATGGATGGATGGGGGGGCTTCACTTCATCAAGCCTTTTACAATCTGTACTTCTTCCACTGGTTTCCACTGCTGGTTAATAGTTAAAAGCTGGAAGGCAAAAAAAGGAAGTATAGTGATATATAAGTATGAATGTGTGGGGTAGAGTTGATATGCCATGTTGAGTAAACATTGACTAGTTGCACCTGTCTTTCTGTTCCCTGTTCTTTTTAACAGCTCACACTATTTTTCCAGTCTCAATAAATAATGAACCATGTTGAACAATGACAAGACCTACATTGTGATTTGGTCACTGATATGAGTCGGAATGGTCATGGCATGCTTGCATTGCATGGTAATTACTTTTAATTAGGTAGTTTGCATCCTCAGTATCTTACACAATGTAAAACAGATTGCTGAATTACAGCTCTTGCAGACAGTGTGGATTTATACCAGTTACTGTTGTACATTACCTGTCCTATTTTCCAAAGCAGTTTCAGCAAACCACTGTTTAGGTGTTAGTTAGTGTGTTAGTGTTAGTGTGTGTCTAGCCAGGAGAAATGTTGGCAACACAATTGCAAGGACAACAGTTAATTGAATGGATGATAGTACATTAATAGTGAACTTTAAAATGGTCACTTGGGTTAGAACAACCATGTTAGTCTTTCACAATATCAGGGTTCTAGGGTACTGTATTGCTTCTTAGTTGTACGTATTTAGCTTCAGATCAGCGCCATGGCTCCTATAGGATATCATGATGACCTATTTCAGGTCCTGCTGTCCCTGCAATCTCTCCAATACGCGATTTAAAACCGCTGACTTCAATATGATAAACCAACGCCACAAACTAAAATCACTTGAAATAAACTGTTCACAGTGTACCTTCTGTGGTTTGGAGGGGTCTATGGTTTCCCAGGGTTCTGGATTTTTGGACTTTAAAAGACTGTAAAATAATAATAAAAAGGTGACAGGTTAAAAAAATAAGCAGTAGAAACGTGTGATAACACATACGACAAGGAAAAACAAGCGTATTACAAATGTCTCTGAACTCCACTGTAATATTCCGCTGTTATGTTAACCCTACAATATGGAACAGATACCAGTTGCGTATCTATATAGCACAATTCAATTTAATTGCTGGGGGCAAATTCTTTGATATCTTTTAAAAACGCACCCATGTATGCATGCTACACACCCACGGTATCTGTACCAGGAAGGAATGATAAAGAAGTGGTTGACAAAATGATGTTGCTGTTTGTTTTAAGCAATCTCGAGCCAGCTCGAACAACTCCCAGTCAATTACTTCAGCTCTTAGCAACGTATTGAATTGCAATCTACTATAAAAATGGATTTCGCTTTGTATATACAATCATATTTTTTGTTGTCGTGTACTAGAATTAAGAAATCCTTACTTTTTATTGTTATTATTTATAAACAAATAAACCAAATATGTCCTTACATTACGTCTGGTTTTGTTGCCAAGAAATAAATACCAACAGAGGTGGCTCCTGTTGCTGCAAACGTCATAATTCCAATAAGAGGAATGAGCTAAAAGCAAAATAAATCACACTTTATAAATGAACACGGTAAACATTATTCTGATATAATAATAATAATAATAATAATAATAATAATAATAATAATAATAATAATAAAAACTGAATTAATTAGGCTTAAAATATTGTATATACTGTACGATATGTCGATGCTGGAACAAATACGATAACATAATGAAATGTATTCCTTAAACATACATAGCAAATATGAATCGGTATGTACGTTTTAAATATTCATTATATCAAACGTTGCCAAGATTATACATTTAAAAGAAATAGCTTTTACAATTTTTACAGTACAGCTTTTACATTCATACACATTAAATAAAATAAAAAACTTACTTCTTTCTTTTTTTTCAGCATATTGAAAAATCCAGACATTTTTTTTTTCCCTTTGGTGATGTCAAAGACTCTAAATAATTAATAAAAGCGAAAATGTAAGATCAGAATTTGTTATATATTCTATCTAAATTGTGGGTCGCTTCTTTGCACGATGCAGAGGATAAATACGTTACTATACCCATACCATACTCTGTAAAAAACAGTTACTGGTAATTTCCTGTAATCTAATGTTTATTTATTTATTTAACGTTTCCCAAAGTGATACTGTGCGGTTGTTTTTTTTTTTTTTTGTTTGTTTGTTTTTTTTTCCTGCATTGCAGCATCGCAAGGTGTACCCTACCTTCTCTAGCTCCTTCACAACAAATGTTCGGCTTCTAAATGTTTGCTGAACTTCGCAGTTATATATGTTTGTTGAATCACTTTATACGAGGTCCACGTCACGTAGACAATCCCACAAACATTATTTTAAAAAACCCTTCCTCTAAAATCGGTCGTGGTTGACACTGTTTCCTCGTCTGGTTTCATTTGAAGTTTACAGGTGCCACCTGCTGGTAAAACCGGCTTTTTTTTTTTTTTTCATAACACGTATGTGAGTTGGTGAGTTCGGATATGCAGCACAGTACTGGAGAGGATGAGGTTGTATTATTATTATTATTATTATTTGTTATTTATTACCCCTAAAACATAGCACAGTATGTTACTGATCTTCATCCTGAAATGTTTCCAAGCAACACTGAACGAAGGACAGGTGGATTTGGTTTTCGTTATTGAATGAGCATTGCACTCCTAGCTCGTCTGCAAACAATCAGAACCCCAGAAGCTCGAGTACATTTAAAAGAGAATCGGAATGTTTATTTTTAGCCTTACTTTGAAGAAGGCAAGGTGGATTTTAGTGTCATGTTGCTTTAAAAAGGCGTATCCTCTCTGGTCTGTTCATTTAGAAACTATGTCTTGGGTTCAGAGGCACCGTTATTCTACGTTCTTGATTCATGTTTCAAGAAGCTCGGCTGCAGGCATTTTAGTCATTTGTGTTTCTCAATCTGCAGAATGAGTCATTGCTCCTTCCAGCTTAGTTTCTACATAATGGCATAAGGAACCTCAGTAAATCATCACAGGTTGTTTATACAGCCTTGCCATGCCAAAAAAGAAACATTTTATTGCTGACAGTAACAACTCTGCTATTAAAATGCATATTCAATATTAAAACAAAGCAAAACAAACAACAACAACAAAAAACAAGCAATTTGCCTATCTTTGTACCTTTATTAAACCATCTGGGGTTGAGCTTGCTTGATGACCTTTCACCTTTTAACAGAGCGCCCAATAAAGATTCTGTGATGGGGTTTGGCAAAAAAGTAGAAACACCAGTCATAGCTCTGCCAACAGGATAAACACTGATTCGACATGTTACATGAGTCTACAAGGTGTTTGCATGATTCTTCAGAGATACCAGACCATTTCTTAATGTCATTAAAACATGTGTGCAGTTTGGAATTCGGAAAACAAAATGAAGATGCATTTTAATATATTACAGCATGTCAGGGATATCGTTTTGCTTAACAAATCAATTTAAAGCAGGGCTTCATTGGACATACTGTGCTTTTGTACAGGTAACAGGTGCTGGAAGCTCAGGCGTCAGGGAAGACAATCTTATCGTGTCATCATCACCCAGCTGAACACACAGCAAGTTGTATAGTCCCTATTCATAAAGCACTAGCAAAGCAGTGCATGCATAAAACCCCAACCCTCTAACCTGCATACTACTACCTAACTGTGATCAAAAATCTACCTACTTTAACTGTTTAAATTAGTATGTATTGCATTACCTCCAACCCCCAAAATTATTAAACAAAAGGTGACTTTTTTTTTATTATTATGGTGATGTCACATTGTTTTCTTTAAATATATAAAGCCTTGAAGAATTCGTTGTAAATATGAATTTCTAAAATCTTTGTATATCAGTTAATTTCTTTGTAGATATTTTAGTGGAGTCGGCTGTTGTTCCATGTCCTTTTACAAGGGCATTTCAAGTTGCAGACACACGTTGAAAGGGTAATTTGGAATAGATTTGAAGTCTATCACTAGAAGGGTTGTACCGCATATAAAGGGCGCTCAACAAGTGCTTTTAAGGAACTTACGAATGTCCTGGTGTCAGCATTCAGTTTTTGTCAGTTTTAAAATAGAATTGTATTAAGTGGGAAAGACAAAGAGCATATTAATTATTCATTTCTGTATTAGCTGGCAGCGAATGTAGATTTTTAACTACAACACCCCGTAGACTAAGTTTTTAATTATCCTGATGTGCAAGCAGAAGACCCTCATCATTCTACCTTATATGCAAAGGCCAATTCGAACGTCCCCTACCGATTCTTCCCACTGGGTCAGGACATAGACTGAAACAGCTTTGCCTGGACTTGCAGTGCACCTCACCTGAAGGAGTCTCTATGCTTCCTTACCTTTTCTGATTCTAAATCTCATGCTCCAGCATTGATTAATATTTAACAATAAGCCTTCTAGCAGTGTCCTTTTTGCTTTTGTTTGGCTATGGTCTTTGTGACCTGTCAACAGTATAGAAGCAGGCCAGCAAGATTATTCTGGAATCGTATGTGTGTGTGTGTGTGTGTGTGTGTATATATATATGATAATATATATATATATATTATATATATATATATCATTACCTGTAACTTGTTTCACTTAGTGAATCTGTGAACAAGATTACATAAGGAGAAATGAAAAGACTTTTCTTTCATACCACACAATAATACAGCTCTTTTAATAACCTTTTATTATTAGATAAGTTAAGCAGCTGGCCTGTATCTTATGACATGCAGGTGTTTTGTCATGAGTACTGGTCTGGCAAGAGAACAACATACAATATTTAAATATAAATAAGAATTTAATAATACATATAACATATTGTACAGATGAATGGAAAATGGTTTAAATACCAGTTTTGATTAAATTAGTATTTTTCAGGACGAGCTAAAGTAAAACACAAAACAAACTGTAGTGGATTTATTCTCCGCTATCCAAACAGACTCAGGATTCAGGTTGATTATCAGCTCCAGATATTTTAATCGATGTATACAAAGGAAGAGTCAGTGAAGTCTGCTAACATACACAAGGGTTACAGTAGATTTGATGTAGATACAGTGTTTTACAGGGTAGGGTGTGTCTCTGGGTGGGATGTCACAGAAGTTTGTGACAAAGCCTTTCGTTTATGACATGTGGTTCCAGCTATGCTGGAGTCTACCAGGACCAGTTTGTCCTGCGCAGTTCTTTCCTGGGGACAGGGTGTAAATCCTTTGATCTGATGGGGAGTCAACTGTGGTGTAACTTCTCTCCCGTCTCAGGCAATTCTGCGTTATCACAGCACAAGATAAAGTCAAAACAGTCCCATTGTTATCAGAGGTGGTGGCCCGGGAATGGGGAGTGCTGTTGTTCACAAGCCTGAGGGTCAACTGCAGCTAATGCAATCACTGTCTACTACAATCTGAAAGGCATTTCGTGTTCAATTAAATGTATACAGAAATACAAGGCACACACGTAACACACAAGATATAAAGTTTGTCAGAATTAAATAATCCAAAGGTAATATATTTTATTGTACAGTGAAAAGATGTACCAGTAAAGACACTTCAATCTCCAGGTTTCTACAAATGGCTGGTAAACAGGAAGTACAATAAAGATAAAAAAACTAACTTTTTAACAGTTTCTGATAAAACTCAATTTGCTGTGTGGTTAGGGAGGGCTTTGTATTTTCCAATGACGTCACAAAGGAGGCATGTTTTATACAGGAAGCATCCAAACTTTCTTCGTGTAATGTAAGCAAAGCAGCCTAATGCATAAAACAAGAAATCATTTATCATATGCAAATCAATAGGAAGTGACTTTTCTAAGAATAGTCATTTCATATGTTATACGACAATATCCCAATCATTTATGAAAACAAGGGCCATATGCTAGTAGACTATTATTGCAATAAATAATTCCATTCAGTAATGTTAATATCCTTGTACAGTTTGTTTTATTTTTTACACTGGACTCCTTAAAACACTGTTTATTTTTTAAATTAATATCATAAGGGAACTTATTTCACCCTTTGAGATTACCTGCATTTTACAGAACCTTGAGCCAGATTTATTTCAGTTTGATCAAACATTTTAAACATTTTTGCATACAATAATCTAGGGCAAATAAATATATGGATTAGTTAGGGTTATGTTGAAGACAATTTTCCAGAACATATTCTTACCTCTTTGCAAAGATTTTCGAGATCTGCTCTGGATAAGAAACTTGTTTTTTCTGCTACATCTTCTAAGGATACATCTTCGTCTAATGGCACCTTCTCTGTACAAATCTTCAATATAGCAAGCCTGGCTTGTTGGATTGTGCAAAATAACAATTTGGGAGATCTTGCAATCATCTATTTTACAGGGGGATCCTGTGCCCCAGTATGGGTC
This sequence comes from Polyodon spathula, assembly GCF_017654505.1. Lineage (NCBI taxonomy): Eukaryota > Metazoa > Chordata > Actinopteri > Acipenseriformes > Polyodontidae > Polyodon > Polyodon spathula. The sequence goes on from NC_054552.1 coordinate 26,542,519, forward strand.
AAATGGGTCATGCCATATTAACAGAAGGAACCCCCCACAGTCATTAAATGTTAATAGCCCATACACTTTCTGAAAAATGTATTTATAAACATGCCGTTCTGTTAGAACCATGAGTGCTTGTTATATTTTTTAGAGAACGGTGACTTCTTTACAACATTAATCATCACCATTAGCAGAAGATACACAGCAAATGTTATCATTTACCTCTTGGTCAGGAGGAGGCACATAAACGATTTTATCTGATCTTCCGAGTCGTAGTAGCGCATCACCCGACAGGTCATGTCTGTTCGTTGCAGCTACAACCAGGACATCTTTGATGCACACCTCCTGGTAATCAAGCTGAAGAAAACAAGGAACCAAGAGGGCTGGGTGCTACTGAAAGGCTAACTTGTACATGTCTTATTCTTGCTAATTCTTTCGAGAACCAATCCCGTGGAGCCGGATTCATCAAGGTCAATTTGCACTTTTTGCTAAATAAACTTAATGTTACAAACCCAGTAACAATTTTATTGTTTTATTTTTCCTGTTCACAAATTGTGTTAAAATGGTGTCCCATGACATCTATGGCTACATAACTAACTTCATATTCAGAGTTACAAGGAAATACTCAAGTTCTTGGTGCGTTCATCAACTGACATGGATGCAATGAACAGATACTTCTACACACACTGTTTGTCATGTTCATACTGCAAAACCTGTAAGCAATTTTTGGCTGTGCGTTGAAAAGAACATGCATCATGGAAAACAATGTAGCCATTTAAGAAGCGATGCCCTTATGCAGGATTTGTTATCGCGTACCTGCCTGTCACATTCCTGTTGTTCTGGCAAACCTTCCTGTAGGCACTTCTTGCTTGCTGGTCCTCCCCTCCCCATCACTTTCAGTCCAATCCCATCTAACTTACTGAGAATCAAAGACAGCACTCTGTCCTGAATGCTTCTCCCAGCTTTACTATCTGCCCGTGATCCTGGATCGAGTCGATCTCATCCAGAAGCAGGACTGATGGGGTGCACGCTTGTGCTTGCTGGAATACCTGCAGCGACACAGACAGGCAATGCTTTGGGTGCTATGTTGCCTTATCATTGGCATAACATTTGAAACACAACAGGCCCTATCCACAAAACTGATCCATCATTTTGATTAAGGGTTTGAAGTTTATTCTCTTGTATTAAAAAGCACTCTAACGTACATGAACACTCTCCCAAAACTTAAAATAAAACAATAGATTCCCAACAACAAAAGTTATATGGCTGTACAAAACATAAAATTTGTGTTTTTTGTTGTTTATGCTACAGATTCAGATTTCTCAGTCAACAACAAGAAAGATGTTGTTCGTTGACAATTTGTTTTGGATACAGTATAATGCTAACAGATTGTATACCCTGCTGGTCAGGAAGCGTAAAGATAACTTCAGTTTTAGACAAGCCTGTCAGTTCAAACCTAGGCCAGCATTTTCCCCGAGTCTCCAACATAAGGAGAGAAGAGGTGGGCTCCACTGACAGACAGGAAGGAACAGTGACAGCTGGTGGCCTTCACGAGTGTGGTCTTAGCGCAGCCTGGAGGTCCGTACAGAAGAACCCCTTGCGGGCGAGACAGTCCCAGCCTGATAAACGCCTCAGGGAACTTCATTGGCCATTCAATGCTCTTTAAAATAGAAAACAACACATATTGTATCCTTTAGTAGAAAAAAATATGTCTTTGTAAATTAAAAAAAAAAAACACTGAATGGATTCCTTTTTATTCAAGTTCAGAAGATACTGCTTTTTAATGTTTTACTAACACTTTCACAGACCTGTTTCAGTTTTAACTTGACATCTTCGAGACCCCCAATGTGCTCCCAGGCAACAGGTCTGAAGTCAGTTTGACCAATGCTGCTTCTGAGGCACGATGGATAAACTTTCCTCAGTGCTTCCAAAAAGCTGCTCATTCTTATCAAGTGACTCCTCGCGTCCTTCTGAAGATAAAAGAAAGAGATAAAAACACAACATATTTGGATCACAGCAAGACCCCTTTAAATATAATATTACAACATATCCAGAGGTCATTACTGCTAAAGAGGCCAAATATATATATTGCTGCAAAGAGGCACCTGTGTGCTGAGCATTTCTAAAATAGACTTCCTCTGCTTCAGGGTCGAGGCACCAATAATGACTTGAAAAAAAACCTGATTAACTGTGTGCAACTTCGGTGTTTAAGGGCAACCAGACACTGAACCATCTACCGTTTGGCCATAAATGTTTTTCTTACCTTTCCTTGTGGGTTCCCTACCTGCTTTAATAGCTACTGAAAGAGCGTGGTCACTACAGACATGTGGTCCTTTCATAAAGGTTGCCTTTACAATGTATAAAATAGCAAGAACAAGACTCTGTCTTACTAACTCTCAAATTCACAATCCTGTTAAAAGTACATCCCAGTATTACCTCTCTGTAAAACCTGCCCGATCTCCTAAGCGCTGGATCCAAAGTGTCTGGCCATTTGGTCGCTGCCATAATGACCATATGGTCCTCACTCACGATACTATCCACTAATGTTAAAAGCTGAGTGGCAAGGTGGTTTTCAGGTGCATTTGTAGAGCCTGTCTTCTTAGGGCACAATGAATCCAATTCATCAATGAAGAGGACACACGGCCCATCTTCTTACTTCTTACAAGCAGTCTTCCTTACCCCCGGAGGCCCAGCAAGTAGTATTCCCTTGGGATAAGATAAACCAAGTCTCTGTAATGTTTTTGGATAATGAAACGACAGGTTTAAAATTTAGCTTTTAAGTGAACATGTATGCATTTTAATTTGGAATAGGGTACCATTTTGATCTGATTATGGCTCACGCTACGCATGTTATAATAAGTTCTCAATCAGTTCTACTGTAACGCATTTTGAGTCAAACTGCATGACACCTTCAGCCAGGCCGCTTCTTGACCAAGCTGAGCACAGGCAGTGACCACCAAAGACAGAATCAGGCAACCAATCTTCAGTCCTAGACTGGCCATTGTGCCTGGTCCTAACCTACACCTCTGGGTACCCTGGTCTTCAGTGTCCAAGGGAAGCAGCTTCAGACTTTTCTCATCCATTGTTGTGAAGTGGGTGAAAGTATAAACCAACAAAAATAATGAGGATCAAAATTACAAAACTTACTAACAACAACAATATAAAACTAACAAAGAAGGGATATGTTTTTTTATTTGGTACAGTCTTAATCTATTTTGGCACTCACAACAGCGGAACACTAATTTAATTAATCTTAGCCTATGCCATTTAATTTATGCATGCTTTGTTTTTTAGCTAATATTTTGGTTTTTAACAATACATTTCAATATACATACAAAATGATTTGTAAATACATTTAAAAACTGTACAGAATACACCATTGCACAAAAATGTTACAAGCTTAGCTAGATGTTTTGAGCAATTAACGTAATTTGTCACGTCATACGTTTAAAATACATTTAAAGGGGCGTCATGTGATCTAAAATAAACCCCGAAAACTTCAAGCCCTATATGTTTTCCATTAATTCATTAGGCGTGGTTCTTATTAAATTCACACTCCCCGAAAAAAAAAATATTACTGTACAATCTGCCTTTATAACCGGTATAGAATTTTTGTTATTTCAGTAACACATCAACACCTGTGTTCATAACGTAATGAATAAAGTGGTCTGTACTCTCCACCACAACATACCCCTTCTCATTCACGTACACAAACACTACTACGTGTCCAGAAGCGGAGGAATTTGGCTGACTATTAATTTCTTTGAGTTTCAGTGCTCGTTTACCAAGATATATCGAGTGATCACCATTGAAAGATGATCGTCTGATGTGATCTTTGATAATGCTTATCTAACGCCCCCCATCATAATAACCCATTTAGAGCAGATCTTTTTTTTTTTTTTTTTTTAAAAGAGAGAGATGATTGTTTTTCTCTATGTTATTTGTGGTCAGCCACAGTGGACAGCTGGAATTAAACCAAAATGACGAGATTGCATGCTCTTCTACGTGCCTTCAAAAAGTAATGAAGGTTCAAATGCAATTAATTAAAAGTAGCGTACTAACTGTAGATGATCCTGTGATATAGGGCAGTATTAATGATAGAGTTCGCCTGCATTAGCTGGTGTGCATTAACTGGAGTGTGATAATAAGCGCAGTGATAGTATCAGGATCTTACCCATTGATCCCATGTTACTCCACTGGAGGGCAGTGCTGGGTTTCTGATCATCATGAAATTGATTTCTGAACAATTAAAGTATTATTTAAGACAATTACTTGCATGTTTGCTTCTCTCACTGTAAAACAGTACACGACGCTGTGTTTGCCAAAACACTTCTTTAATTTAAACGAACTGTTCAGTATTGCTCATGGATTTTATGTTAAATGAGGTCGAAGTGGTTCAGATTGTCATTGATTCACGTTTAAGGTTCAGTTTTCAAAGGTCTCATCAAACCATTGAACTCTAGTCCACTTTCTTGGGACCACATTCCAGCTTTGAACATAAGTGAAAATAATTCTGTGGGCGCTCAAAAAACAAAGACTAAAGCACCTCCAAACTGAGAATACTGGCAGTCTAAAGTTCTCTTTCAGAAGGTATTCATCAACACAGTGATGCTTCAAAAAAGTGCCTCTTTTCACAAAGGCTCGGTGCTGCTTGTAACAGCAATGTAAATGTTTTCACATGTCCAGTATGAGCTATGCAAGCTTCTAGTGGTTTTTGCAGACCCCTGAAGTAGGTCATATCAAGCTTTCCGTTGGCTGTCTCAATCAACATTGAACCCTAAATATAATGGGGTTTACTAACATTTGCAATGAACACTACAGAACCCAAATCTGCTAATATTTCTGTTTATGACACCTCTTCCATATAAGCCTGTTAATATCAGGACCAAGTCCTTACTTTACAAGTAGAACTGCACTGATGATTTATGAATTATTATGCTGTTTCTGGTTCAACAAATGGTTTTCAATCTGAAATATTTAGATGTAAGTTGAAATACCAAATATTGATGGAATGATAGGGAATGTGAGTTACTTTTAATTGATTCAAACATAGCTCAACTTAAACTAACGTTCACATGCGTTACTGTTTAGGCAACTGTCAGAACCAAGCGAAAAGGCAATGCAGACTTCATTAAACAAGTAACGTTTCCACTAACAGAGAAAATATATCACTAATAATAGAGGAAGAACTGTTGAAATCAATGTTGATTTCACACACCATAGTCCCATCACTTGCTGCAAGTGTGCACACACTGCAGAAAACAGTTTTTGCAAATGCATATACCATACAGTAAGTACATAAACGAGAATGCATTAAAATGCTCTTTGGAACGTCTGGCTCTACCATTTAAAAATCTTTCCACAATTTGGATTTGATTATTTTTTAACTAACATGACCTTGGCTTATGGTATTCAATATAGCACAGATCCAAATGCTGTGGGTTAAAGATATGCAAAGTTATTTAGGGACCTAGATCATAACCACAGCTACTGAAAACCTGTGTCTCAGTGGTTAGTTTAAAAGGCCATGGTAGAGCTGGCTCTGGGTAGACTTAACCCAGATCATTGTGGTAAACTCTTGGAGTTAAGCTGTATGAGGGGTCACATGGTGTTACAGCACCTGCTCAGAAAGTGAATTGTGTCAACTTGAATATTGCTCAAGCAGTAATTTTAATTTGGGGGAATGTTATGGATATCTTATTACCAATATGTTTGTTATATGTTATACAGATTAAACATCAAACAATGAAAATTGAATGGTTTTAACTAACATTTATGGCAATGTGAAAAACAGTACCAAAAGTTGTTGCTGGAACTTGCCAAAAAAAAAAAAAAAAAAAAAAACACACCATATTCTGACTCATATGGGAAAAATCAGTGACTATATTAATAAAGTACTTTAATTGGCAACTCCATCGAAGTAGTAGTGTAAATATAACACTAACCGTAAAGACTGAAACACGTGTTACTATTTTGTTATTGTTTTTTTATTACAGTACAATACATATAAAACATGCAGGCAGAGTGCACAACTAAATATTTCAGTTACACATTGGTATTGCAACAGCAGTTACTGTAATACAGTAATGGAAGTTATGAAATGTACTTCATACTGTTGCAAGAAGTCAGGGAGTGGAGGATAAGCACTTCTTTAAACTGGTAGGACCAATTGAAAACAGGTCTTTACATGCAGTGAGGCCAGTTTCCAAAAATAGTATGTCTGATACACTAATAAGAAGAAATTGCAAGTCCAGCGTTTTTGACCTACCAGTACTGGATTGATCCAGATGTTCCATGTTTACTGATTTGGCCCAGTGGTGACCTGAGGAAGAAAGCCGGGGGACTGGTAATTAACAAGCTAGGATTACAATCACAATTAATAACAGTTTGCATTCCACTTGATTGGTAAGTTGCCTACTACTGCATGCTGCCTTCTCGCATCCTGTCAAAGAGCTAACGTATTGAAGAAATATTCTTTTCAGATGAACTGGAAACAACAGCATAATAAAAACTAATTGGAAGCGTGAGACAACTGGCATGACATCATTCCAAGTGATATTAATCACTCAGGTAAGGTAAGGTACCGTTTGGCCATCAATGTTTTTCTTACCTTTCCTTGTGGGTTCCCTACCTGCTTTAATAGCTACTGAAAGAGCGTGGTCACTACAGACATGTGGTCCTTTCATAAAGGTTGCCTTTACAATGTATAAAATAGCAAGAACAAGACTCTGTCTTACTAACTCTCAAATTCACAATCCTGTTAAAAGTACGTCCTAGTATTACCTCTCTGTAAAACCTGCCCGATCTCCTAAGCGCTGGATAGAAAGTGTCTGGCCGTTTGGTCGCTACCATAATGACCATATGGTCCTCACTCCCGATACCATCCATCAATGTTAAAAGCTGAGCGACAAGGTGGTTTTCAGGTGCATTTGTAGAGCCTGTCTGCTTAGGGCACAATGAATCCAATTCATCAATATAGAGGACACACGGCCCATCTTCTTACTTCTTACAAGCAGTCTTCCCTACCCCTGGAGGCCAAACGAGTAGTACTCCCGTGGGACCAAGTCTCTGTAATGTGCTCTATAATGAAACGGCAGGTTTAAAATTTAGCTTTAAGTGAGGCACAAACAAAGGGATTTTGGAGGAATTCTTTAGCTGCTGCATGTAACTCTCCGCCTCTTGACTTCAGTAATCTCTACGGTTGTTTTAGCAGTGTTATGGCCAGCCTCACAGGTATAAGGGTTTAAGCACTGAACTTCAATTAATTCAATAGGAGCTTCCAGTGATGCAAAGAACACAACATGGTTTTGTGAAACATACACGTTACGAAGCATTTCTTTTACAAGTTCAGGCAGAAGTCGCTGCCTTTTTAAATTCCACATTTAAAAAAAATACTTGAACATGTATGCATTTTAATTTAACATTGATTTCTGAACAATTAAAGTATTATTTAAGACAATTACTTGCATGTTTGCTTCTCTCACTGTAAAACAGTACATGACGCTGTGTTTGCCAAAACACTTCTTTAATTTAAACAAACTGTTCAGCATTGCTCATGGATTTTATGTTAAATGAGGTCGAAGTGGTTCAGATTGTCATTGATTCACGTTTAAGGTTCAGTTTTCAAAGGTCTCATCAAACCATTGAACTCTAGTCCACTTTCTTGGGACCACATTCCAGCTTTGAACATAAGTGAAAATAATTCTGTGGGCACTCAAAAAACAAAGACTAAAGCACCTCCAAATTGAGAATACTGGCAGTCTAAAGTTCTCTTTCAGAAGGTATTCATCAACACAGTGATGCTTCAAAAAGTGCCTCTTTTCACAAAGGCTTGGTGCTGCTTGTAACAGCAATGTAAATGTTTTCACATGTCCAGTATGAGCTATGCAAGCTTCTAGTGGTTTTTGCAGACCCCTGAAGTAGGTCATATCAGGCTTTCCGTTGGCTGTCTCAAACCATACGTCTTTCATCAACCTTGAACCCTAAATATAATGGGATTTACTAACATTTGCAATGAACACTACAGAACCCAAATCTGCTAATATTTCTGTTTATGACACCTCTTCCATATAAGCCTGTTAATAGCAGGACCAAGTCCTTACTTTACAAGTAGAACTGCACTGATGATTTATGAATTATTATGCTGTTTCTGGTTCAACAAATGGTTTTCAATCTGAAATATTTAGATGTAAGTTGAAATACCAAATATTGATGGAATGATAGGGAATGTGAGTTACTTTTAATTGATTCAAACATAGCTCAACTTAAACTAACGTTCACATGCGTTACTGTTTAGGCAACTGTCAGAACCAAGCGAAAAGGCAATGCAGACTTCATTAAACAAGTAACGTTTCCACTAACAGAGAAAATATATCACTAATAATAGAGGAAGAACTGTTGAAATCAATGTTGATTTCACACACCATAGTCCCATCACTTGCTGCAAGTGTGCACACACTGCAGAAAACAGTTTTTGCAAACGCATATACCATACAGTAAGTACATACTAGAGTAGCCTGAAAAAAGAAACAAGGACCAGGGGTCACAAATGGAGTTTAGAAAAAGGGGCATTCAGAACAGAAAATAGGAGACACTTTTTTACACAGAGAATTGTGAGGGTCTGGAATCAACTCCCCAGTAATGTTGTTGAAGCTGACACCCTGGGATCCTTCAAGAAGCTGCTTGATGAGATTTTGGGATCAATAAGCTACTAACAACCAAACGAGCAAGATGGGCTGAATGGCCTCCTCTCGTTTGTAAACTTTCTTATGTTCTTATGTTCCTATGTTCTTACATAAACGAGAATGCATTAAAATGCTCTTTGGAACGTCTGGCTCTACCATTTAAAAATCTTTCCACACTTTGGATTTGATTATTTTTTAACTAACATGACCTTGGCTTATGGTATTCAATATAGCACAGATCCAAATGCTGTGGGTTAAAGACATGCAAAGTTATTTAGTGACCTAGATCATAACCACAGCTATTGAAAACCTGTGTCTCAGTGGTTAGTTTAAAAGGCCATGGTAGAGCTGGCTCTGGGTAGACTTAACCCAGATCATTGTGGTAATCATTGGAGTTAAGCTGTATGAGGAGTCACATGGTGTTACAGCACCTGCTCAGAAAGTGAATTGTGTCAACTTGAATATTGCTCAAGCAGTAATTTTAATTTGGGGGAATATTATGGATATCTTATTACCAATATGTTTGCTATATGTTATACAGATTAAACATCAAAAAATGAAAATTGAATGGTTTTAACTAACATTTGTGGCAATGTGAAAAACAGTACCAAAAGTTATTGCTGGAACTTGCCAAAAAAAAACAAAACAAAAAAACCGCACCATATTCTGACTCATATGGGAAAGATCGGTGACTATATTAATAAAGTACCCTAGTAATTCAATTATATTAACCGAAAACATATCACGATGTCGAAATAAAGGTTTTATGGGAAGAAAATCGACAAAAAAATGTATTTAGGGATACATATTACGATGTCGAAATAAAGGTTTTATGGGAAGAAAATCGACAAAAAAATGTATTTCACTTCTAAACCAACGATACCAGATGCTTTCTCTTTTGAAATCCACTGTAGATGAACCGGTTGCTTTAAGAAAACAGCAAATTACGACAGAGTGGATGTGGCTTCGGGTAGAGAGGGAGAAACCTTACTTGATGAATTGGATTGTGTTGATATCTGTGCTCCTTGCTACTCCACCTGATTACACGCTGTAGAATGGAGTTTCAATAAGGACAGCTTTTCAAGGTAAGTGATGTTTATGATCGTATATATTCAGTGTATGCCAGCCAGATAACACCTACCAGCGGAACTAAAACCCATGTAGTGGTTTAACTTGGTTGAGTACAACATCTGCAGTTTTGTCTGTGAAACTAAAATGTGTTGTTTTGCTTTGTTTAGAACGATGCAGAGAGGGAATGCCGCGCGTTATTATTTTTTGTTAAGTACATTTGTACATTTTTGAAATTGAATATTTATAAATCCATGCATTTTGGAATATATTCTGTTTGTAACCATTTTTTATCGGTCGTCGCGGGGAGGATTTAGTTTTGTTACAAACCCAAACGAGCTGGTTCTGATGTTCAGAGTAATGCGAAACACGGTTTTATCAAAAATACGTCATTCCATCTAAAACATCTGCATACCAAAGGAAGGCCTTTTGTGTTCAAGCTCACGTTTTGTACTGCAGTGTGAAGGGGCACGCATTCAGGTATTTACAAGTGTGTGTGTGTGTGTGTGTGTCTATATATATATATATATATATATATATATATATATATATATATATATATATATATAATGTATGGGAAACTCCAGACTTAAACAACGCTGGACAAAGTTAAACCGTAAAGACTGAAACAGGTGTTACTATTTTGTTATTGTTTTTTTATTACAGTACAATACACATAAAACATGCAGGCAGAGTGCACAACTAAATATTTCAGTTACACATTGGTATTGCAACAGCAGTTACTGTAATACAGTAATGGAAGTTATGAAATGTACTTCATACTGTTGCAAGAAGTCAGGGAGTGGAGGATAAGCACTTCTTTAAACTGGTAGGACCAATTGAAAACAGGTCTTTACATGCAGTGAGGCCAGTTTCCAAAACTAGTATGTCTGATACACTAATAAGAAGAAATTGCAAGTCCAACGTTTTTGACCTACCAGTACTGGATTGATCCAGATGTTCCATGTTTATTGATTTGGCCCAGTGGTGACCTGAGGAAGAAAGCCAGGGGACTGGTAATTAACAAGCTAGGATTACAATCACAATTAATAACAGTTTGCATTCCACTTGATTGGTGAGTTGCCTACTACTGCATGCTGCCTTCTCGCATCCTGTCAAAGAGCTAACGTATTGAAGCAATTTTCTTTTCAGATGAACTGGAAACAACAGCATAATAAAAACTAATTGGAAGCGTGAGACAACTGGCATGACATCATTCCAAAGTGATATTAATCACTCAGGTAAGGTAATCCAAAAGCACTGCATGGCCATGACAATATATTTGCTTTATAGCTAACAAAATAATTCCACAAATCTTACCTGTTACAGTGAGTGTTAGTCATGGTACGCCTGCCCATCATTCTATATGATACTTACCTTTTAGCTTTATCTTGAGAACTGCTCAGGTAGATGCTAATGATTGATATTAATGTACATATTCTTTACCACAAATTGTTCAGGTTCACGGAATTTAGCTTATGGTGACCAGCGTAAACAGAATTTGTGGTTTTTCTGTGCTGATAAAGAATATGTTTTGGGACCTGTGGCGTGGACAAGAGGTTATTGATCATACCGACCATGTAAATCAGATCACAGGTGTTCGGGGTCCTTTTCAAAATGTATTATGTGTCTTTCACAGGGATACAGTATGTTTGCTACTGTACTTACAAGCACTGAGGAGTCCCTTGAGTAAGTGCCACTGTTTAAAGCCACACTCCCTGGGGTTTTACGTATTGCATTGTTAGATGTTTGATTTTCATGGTACACAAAGGGATATATGTTTATGATCTAGCATCAACCAGTGTTTATACACTATCAATTGAGTAGAACTCTGTCTGGTTCACTTTCCTCCTTTAGCTGAGTTCTTAGATTTGTGGAGCAATTTGGCAGTGCTAATGTGTCACTAAGCAGCCAAGCGGAATCCTCATGGGAACCTGGTTGTTTACTCATTAACTGCAGGATAGAGGGAAGCTGAGTATGGAAGCCAAATGTTGTAAAAGCCTGGATGGATGTGTGGTAAACAGCAAGGCTAGTGTTTTTTGGTTTAAGTTGCAGTATTGTGTTGTTTTTTTTTTTTTGCTGGAGAAAGTTAAGATGATCATGGCAGTACAGCACACATTTTTCTTGAACCGTGCTAGTAGGAGGATACCATTGTAACCCATCCCCATTAAAATGATGATGATCATAAGTCACAAACCGTATATCCTATTAGAAATCATGATCAATAATCTCTAAACCTGCTTTAAATGTCATAATCCAGACTGTTAAATGGCTCATTGTCCAACAGAAATCTATGTTGCTGTTTGATCGGATGAAGGGGAAAGTGGTTGACTTTCCAGCTAGATGAGGCCACAGATCTTGCCAGTGTCATCAGTTTACATGAGCTGTGAGTTTGAAAGTGAGCTGTTGGAAGGTGTTTTGTTTTGTCGCCCTTTACCATCTTGAACAAGAGAGGAGATATATTCAGGAAACTGAAAATGAACTGAAAGAAAATGATATGGACTGGGGTAAGTGCATAGAGATTTGCATGGACGGTGCGCATTCAAGGACAGGGAGTCTTGTAGGATTGGTTGTAACCGTTTGTAAAGGAGCCTCTACTGTACTGGGAGCATTGCAGTATTCACTGGGAAGCACTGGCTGCAAAACAAATGCCAGCCAACATGAAAAGTGTCTTGGACACTGCTGTGAAAATGCTTAACTTTATCAAAGCTCAACCACTGAACTTCATACTGAAGTCCGGTGGCTGTCAAGAGGCAAAGTGCTTGTCCGTATTTTTAAACCCTCTAGTAAAGGCCCTCTAGTTTAAGACGCAGCCCAAATTTCCTGTCCTCAATTTGAGGAAAAAATAAAACATCAAATAAAGATCTATTTACAAAGATACAACCTCAATTATGCATAAAAGAGCTGTTTAATACAAAGGAATACTCAATGTGTTGCAATGAAATGCTACAAATTAATCTATTAGGCTGTGGAAGGACAGCTGAGTGGCAACCTACCCAGACCAGGAAGTTGATACACACACACACACACACACGCACACACAGGTGCTGTGAGTCGAAAGCGCTGGTGCGCGTATTTATTAAAGTAAAAGGTTGAAGCAAAACACTGCTCTCAGAGCAAAACAAACAGTGAAACAAAAACAAATCTCGAACACAAAATGAATTCCCTCCACCAAAAACAAGTACTGTGCTGGTCTGTCCAGCACGAGTAGCAGTTGTTTTATTTTCTTTCTTTTGTTCTACTTTCGTTTTACCCTCTTTGCCTTACGTTCTGCCTCTGAACAACCCTAACCATTCAGCCAAAGCTGCAGGTTTTTATACATGTGACCATTTTCAGATAAGCAGTAAATTAATCTAGAGATGGCCACATTCTGCATCCGTTTTTGTTAGCTGTGTGATCGACAGCCAATCTGTTAATAATTAATTTGCTGCCGACCACGCATTCGCACGAGATGTCTGGCAGAGACGACCTGCTACCATTGCCTATGCCAGACCACATTTACAGTAATACATTAAATGACCCTGTGACAAAGTGCCCGCCCCTGTGTATATTATCAGTTATATGTTGTGTGTTTAATGTTGCCGTATAGTCATTGGTACACGGGATTTAAACGGGTCTGTGTAACACGAGTGTTTAAAATGTATATGTGTATTTAGGCACGAGGTGAGTGGAGAACGGGAGAGAGAGTAGGAGAGTGATAATTTCAATTACAATTGCTATTGCATGCTGGTGGGACCAGCACGATACTTGTGTGTTCAAAACTCACCGTGTTTGTCAGTGTCTGTCCGTGCACCGTTTTGTTAAGTTTAGTCCGTTTTGTTTCTGTTTATTTTGGCTACCAGTGCCCTGTCCTGTTTTTGTATTGTTCCAACTGTTTATTTCCTGTCTGTCTATTAATTCAGTAAATGCTGAGCGAGACCATTCGCTCAGCTCCACCAAACTCCACCTCTGTCTTTGTTTATTTTCCTGCTTCTGGTCTGACGCCACCCACTCTGGCCGTCTTTGTGACAGACCCGTGCTACATAACCCCAATAAATACATACAATAATAACAACAATAAGCCACCATTCTTGTAAATAAATACAATACATTTATCAGCAGGGCTTTGCCCTGCCATATAGGAATATTGGTAAAGCATATTGTATATTGGTAAATGAACATGCCTGTAACAACAACACCTCTGTCCTAGTCATCATCCTCTGAGCTGGAGGAGTCCTCTTTATTACTTGACGTCTTCCAGACAATGACTCTTCAAACTCTCTTTGAAAATGCCTGCCTGCATGTCACGGATGATTCGAGATCGGGAAGTAACGTTTTTGTTAATGTTTTCTCGGGCACTAAGATGAAATTGCATAGCTGGGGATGCATACGAAAAACTGCATGTCATTTTCTCCACTGAAGAAAGTCCCTGAGCTCATTAGTTCTGCTGCCTAGAAGTATTTACTATGCAGGGAACTGATTCAGACCATAATGGTGATGGCAGATGTTGCAGGTGCTTTCATTATGTTTGCTGATAAAAAAATACCAGGGTTTGATTAATGCCCTCCAGGGTCATTTAGAAAAAAGGAAGCTCCAAATCACTCTCACAACTCACACACATTTTCCAGTGGAATAAGTTAACCAAAAAACCCCCCCCAAAAAACACTACAACCGCAACAGAATAAACGTTAGTGGAAATAACTGTTTTTGGTCAGATACGTTGTAAGTTTTGTATCAGTACCTTTGTTTCAGTTGTAGTTCAATTCACAGTTTGAAATCAGTACTTACCCAGATTACAAAATGGGGAAAATAATTAGGCCAAATATTATTATTTTTTTCAATTTTCAAATGGATACAGCATTTGGAATTGGATTTCAAGTGTTCTTGAATTCTCTTTAGGATTAAACCTGGGGAAAGGGGATATTTGTGTCTGTTTAGACTTTGTTTATTATGGCTTGACATATCCTGCCAGAACATTTATTTTTCTGACATGCATTGGTGCTCATGTCTATGAGGTGAATTGAAGGTTATGGTGGAAGCTTAATTTAGGCTGCCTGGGGACATGCTGTTAAATGTATCGTGACCTTTGTTAAACATTCCAGATTTTGCCTTGTGCCTTTTCATTCCCCAAAGGCACTAAAAAAAAAAAAAAACTGTTTCAGTAGGGAAAGTCTCATTCGGGCCTTTTCAGATCAATTTATAAGTGTGTAAATATGTTCAGCTTCAATAAAATATGTGGACTGTATTATCCATTCTTGCCTCTCCTGCTTACAGCTGTTTCCTATGTTCTGAATGCCATTCTGTATTGTGTATCATTGAGCTCTCATGCTGCACAAGAACATACTGCTGTGGTTCATAACCTTTGTAGACAATTGACAGTATTTAAATGATCTAAAAGGATCACTGGATTTAGATTCAATACCTTTAATCTTGCAGGTTGGCGGATTGAATAGCTGAAGTGTTTTTATGAACAAATAATACTGGCACACTAATAGTGATTGCCTTTCTTTAAGTCTTGCATGGCTGGATAATACACCAGTGCTAGTGGAGGACTGATCGCTGCTGAGGTCATGTTGGATGAAAATATGTGGAACATCTATGCATGCTTCTCATAGGCTTATACAGATAAAACATTGCAGCTGATAAGAGCTGTTCAGATATCAAAAACTGAGAAAGTAGTTTTGAAGTAAAAAATACAGTTCCAGCGAGAGTGAAGCTGTGTTGTAAATCTGTTTACCTAAAGGCACAATCCCCGTGTGTAAAATATGTTTAGAAATATAAAGTATGCATTTCATGTCACAGCATTAATTGGTTCACTGTTTGCTGACTTCTGCAGTCTGCCCTGAAGAAATCCCCAGTGGTGTACTTCATCCACCTAGCCCCTTTGGTAAACTGGCTGTATGGAGAGTCAGCTCATGGATGTCATAGATACTAGAATGCTGTTAATATGTTGTTTTGCTTTACTCAGGTAGTTTTAAAACAGTTAGGGGATACATCAGGGTTGCTGTTTTGCAGGGAAAAAAAACAAATAAGGAAAAAAAAAACATCTCAGTGGAGTTAGGGCAGGGCCACATCAGTTGTTGCTTTAATAATATTGGCTATATTTGTTGCTTTGTTGTAAACATAAATCTTACATTTGTTTGAGGGAAAGTATGTTAATGATACAGTAGCTTACAGTGAGAGATGTGGGATACTGTTGACTTGTAGAATCGACGCCGAAGACAGATGACAACAAATTTGGAATAATGTGCCCTCATCTTGCAGGACTTTGTAACTTTGGAATTATTTTATTTTATTCTTTGAGGATTGGAGCCTTTTCAAGTTCTTTTTTTGTTATGTATGCAGGGTCCCTTTGTGCACTGTTTTTCTTTCTCCAAAAAAAACTATAGCTGCTTTTTGCAACATTATATTGAAGCACAGGTGTATGTTGACAATTTGATTATTTGCTAAGTTTTGTACATGTTGAGCTTCTATGTACAATATAATATTTATTTGTGTATTGTTTATTTGTGTTTGTGAAATTCTGCAAGCATTTACTGTTGGTTTTTTTAACTAAATTAATAAAATATTTTTAAAAAGTGCTTAGCATTTCAGAGTAATAAGTAATTGTATATATAATAATAGACCAGTTTTGTGTAATTTTGTGCTGTAAATTATAAGTTAACCACATCTATGTTCATGGGGTGCATTTGCACCCCTTTTGGTCTTCCATATGAAACCTATTTGGGGTATATGGTGGAACTTTTTTTTTCACTTTAAATTTCACTTTAAATGGAGTTGACTTTCTGTACATTTCTGTGCATTTGTGGTCTGTGAAGACCACATGAAACAATGATTAACAGGAAATTAATTTAGAGCACTGGCCCACCAATCTTCAGGTGAAATGAAACACCCACATTGTGTTCGGGAACTGTCTACAGGGACTAAAAAAATCAACTCACGTTTGCAAATGTTGCATTGTTGCAAACGTTGGATTGAATCCACAGATGAAGACACTAGATGAAATGTACGTCTGCTTGACTTGCTTTTATTTTACGGCTCTGTGTTGTTAAGCATTTTAAGAAAAAGCAATCAATCAAACTTTTACGGCAATGCTTAGTTGCGTTCACTGTAGCATTTCAACACTATCTTTTTGCATTTAGGCTACTGTAGGGTGTGTGCTTGAGGCGTCTCTTGTTTGAACATGTGGCCCCTTTCCTGGGGTACTAATACTGTACACAATGGGACCCTATCCTGGACATCTAGGGCACACATCTATTACCTCTGGCTGTCCTCACCTGGCACTTTTTGACATAACCCGTTCCTCCATGTATATATTAAATTCCTTATGACCGCTTTGAATCACTGACTGCTCTGCTGTTTATCTGCAGGCCAACCTTCGGGTCTAATCAGAGGAAACCTGATGCTATGTTGCTTTGTGACAAGAATACCTTCATTGGTAAGTAAAACATTCTAACTTACCTCTTTACATAAAGCGATGCGGTAAGTGCTACTTGCATCTTCACTTCACTGTATCAAAAGGGGGAAAACTATATATTTTTCAATAGGGCAAGAGAGCTGTCAAATGGACTTCCAAAACAAAAATCTTGCATTACAGAGCTGATCTATTCCCTTTGTTTTCTGGAGTTATTTAAATTTTGTGCACAGACCAAGTTCAGCTTGATACAACAGCTGACAGCCGGTATCAATAGCACTAATGCAACAATAAATGCACTAAATGTATATGTTAAAAATGTGCATTTGTATCCATAGACTGAGATAGGTACTTGATAAGACACACTTACATAGTTTCTGTAAAATGTTCTGCATACTGCAGCAGGCTAATACCGTGTGCTTTGCTGTTTGTTTGGATTTAGCACATTATTAAGAAGGTCGTTTCTCCCACCGCCCATCTATAGATGTAGCCAGTGCTTTTTATCAATGGTGAATGCACATGGTGTCAATGGCACTTTGTCATTCAGTAGGCCTGTCTCTCTTTAGTTTACAAGGTGCTCGCAGGGGAAGATAAGATGGATTGAATGTTTACTGCTGCAAAGATCATTGTTCCAGGGAGCTGACTGGCAGGGGTGTGCACAACCCTTCCAAGCACAGACAGTGACACTGTAATGGTAAAGCACTAGTGCTCCCAGTCTCAACACACATGGACCGTATCAATACCAGCTCTGGGTCATTGGAACAGCATTTTCAATTTTTTTATTTCTTGGTAAACCTTTAAGCCAGCACACAGTACTGGGAATGGGGCTGAAGGTGCAACCAGCAGGTATTTCTTTCTTTCTTTCTTTCTTTCTTGTTGTTGCAGTGTCTTGTCAGGCTAGAGCTGTGCTGATAATTTGTGTGAATCGTGGATGCTCCTGTGATATTTAAAAGCGTACTTGCTGCACATAAGTGACCTCTAACAAAGCATTTGCAAAGCAAACCAATTTCACCACTGAAAATAAAGTGGTGAAGGACCTAGAATATTGTATCTTTCAATGAAAATACAATTTTATTATTCTTACTTTACAGCATTTTTTCACACCTGTCTAAAACTTTTGCACAGTACTATATATATATATATATATATATATATATATATATATGTGTGTGTGTGTGTGTGTATGTATATATATATATATATATATATATATATATATACTGTATATAGTAATATCATTACCATAATAGATACATATATATACATATATATACAGTAAATATTACTGTAAGAAAGATGACAGTAATAATGAAAAATTCTCTGCAAACAGTACACATTTCAAGTAATAGATAAAACATTAAAATAAGAATTAAACTGATAGTCGTCCTCAAGATGCCACAGAACTGTTCATTCCACTGAGACTAAACAGGTTTTCACAGTATCGGTAATTGTATTCTTATCATCAGGGAGAATTAAAACTCAGCTGCCATTCTCTTTCAAGCTCCTTTTCCTGCTGCTGTTCTCTCTCCAGTGCTTCTGTGTGTTTTTGTTGTTGGTTTCAGTGCACTTTTCTGGAAATGAGACACAAATCACACTGACAACCTTTGGGTTTTGATTACTTGTTTTCTTTATTAATATACAGACAAGGAGAAGAAATAATATACAAAATAATAACTGTGGAGCAGGATTTAGGCTTTCCTCACAGAAAAGAAAAACACTGAAGAACTACAGTATATCCTAACTAGGATTCATATGTAGCATGCATATACATAAGCCGGTTTATATAAAATATTAATTTATATACTGTATTTACCAACACAAATGGCATTCCTGATATTCTGTAATATATATATTGTTTCATTTTTGGTATTTTCAAGATAATATTGCCATTCAAGAAAATGAAATATTGAACTGAAATTATTGAAGGCTTCTTTTGTAAATGAAATACTGTGTAGTGTTCTTGGAACCTTTCTACATTTTGTTGACTTTTTGTACAACAGTCTAGAATGGATTTATGAATAGCAAACTATAATATTTCTAAAATAACTATGCATTAAAACATTTCCAGTAGCGGCCCAGTATTTTATAGCTTGTAAAAAAAAAAAATGAAACTGGCATGGATTTCATAAACTGCACCAACATAACTGAACACTATACAGTACTGTACGATAAGCTTATTTCCAAAATGGCTCCTGATAGCACTCTTGTGTCCTCTGACTAATGCTATGCGTCTTCCATTTCTTTGCTCTGTGTGTTATTATGTCATTTATTATTTAGAAATGATTTGCCCAACTGTGACATCTCTATTCCAGCCAGCTCTTGTTCCTGCCCAGTTTAACAGATGAGTGAGATTAAGGCACAGAAGCCCAAGGTCACACACTGGACCTTATTCTAATGATCTAACAGGGGCAGGTCCTAGACTGACGGGGTCTGTTACAGCAACTTAGCAGCAAAGGCGAAACATATCTGACTTTATCTTTATTATCACTATTGCTTATAAACGCTAAGTAAAGAGGATTGAAGAAGCCGGACCAAAGCAGCAGAGCGTGTTTACATTTACCGTGACTTTTACAATGCTGGAAATAGATAAACTGGTGTAAACAGAGTAGTAGACCAACATGTGCAGCTACAGTCCTGGTATTATTACAGCAACCTTCCAGATGAGCTGTAACAACAGGTGGAGGTGTACCTTTACTGCTCATGTATCTCAAATGTGAGACTTTTGTAGATCCACTAACATCTAAACTGTAGGTCAGGTTTCAAGCAGTTACCCTCATTGGTTCATGTAAAGAAATGTATTTACATGAGCCAGTGTAGTTGGTACTGTATCTCTAACTTAAATGAAATATCCCATAATAACCAAGAGCCAATACAATAACAGAGAAGGTTAATGGTAGCTGTGCGCTTGCAATAATACAATTACTCTTTTATTAAAAAAAAAAAACAAGTACAAAAAAAAGTATGGGCTATTATATTAATGCCATGAAACATGTTTTACTTCTTTTTGTACTTGTTTCACTCTTTGAGTCTCTTGTAGTATGCATTTAAAGTTTTCTTAACACAGTTATGATTTCTGATCTGATTACCTCTGTGTAAAGCCTACATCAAGGGGCAAAGCATCCTAGCGGTGTCTTAAATCCCAGTAGAAACTGTTCATTAGTTTGGAAGTGCACTTGAACAGTATTTTATTAGACTCGTGGACCATTGTTACAGGTTTAAACCCATGCATTGTGCAAAGTAATGGTTGATACTGAATTAGGCTTTCCCAGCACAACAGTGTACAGATCAGGGATGTAACAAATCAAAGTAGTTTGACAGAGAGCAAACTCAAACGTAAGACTGTTTGAGCTCCAGGTCCACAGGTTTAGGGGCTGGCTGTTCAGGAAGTTAGCTTGTGAAAGTGCTTGTTGAGACTGATTTTCTTCTGATACTGCATTACAAATTAACTAATATAAGAGTTACATTTTATTGAATGTTTGCCTGTTCTATGAATGTTTGTTGTTTGATTTGCTGTGGAACGACACCCATGGGTTTCCAGTCTTTTTTGCTTGATCTTCAAGTAAAGGGTTTTCAGCATGCTTTCTATGCATGGTTCGTTTGTTAGGAGTCACAAAATCCCTATAGTTACAAGAGCAAAAGTTTGACGTAAGACATCCAAAAATAAATAACTGCTGTATAGCTTTCCCCAGACATATGATTAGCTGAAACTGAGAGGTTGTTTTCAAACCTGAGCTCAGGTGTTCATCCCAGTTGTCGATTTGCAAATACATTATTGCACACACCGAAAGAATAAAAATGCAGATAACATTAAATAGACTTTTTTCAATCGTCATTGCTGTCATAACATTACGGAGAGCAAAACAACCAATTTAAAGACCCTGGGGCTTATATGTTTTTGTTAACCCAAAATTGTCAAAGCCAGTATCTCATAAACCATTTCAGATGCCAACATATTATTTTCAGTGTTATGGATAATACCTTGGGGAAAATCTTATGGTACCCCAGTTAGTCCTGTGATTTTCTCAATAAAGTTATATTAGGAGCATGCTCTCATCAAATAGATGAACACGGTGCTGTAAATGCACAGTATAATTGCAAGATGAAAGGGAGCTCCAATGCCATCACCCCTCCACTGCCCTCTGTAGGGCAGCCATCTCCTGGAGGACAGCTACTGTAAACACTGCATGCTGTAGTTGATTTAGTAACAGTGCTTCTGGGAGGTCTATGTGTTTCAGTGCCTCTTCCAAAGTGAAACAAAATAGTGGGCCATGCTTTAGTCAGTAAGTTTTTTTTTTTTTTTTTTTTTTTTAATTATTTAGGAATAACACTATGTAACACAATTTTTGTTCCTGGGTAGTAAGTGTTATTTCCTAATTGCTTATGCCTCAAAAGTATAGAAAATGGCTATTATTCCCCACAAACTTTGCTTTTGTGACCAGGACAGTAATATTTTGAAATTTACCTATTTCCAATGAGAAAACGGGCGAATTTGTGTCTTTTCGTTCACATAAAGTCAGAAAAAAACAACATATGAATCCAAATTAACATGTATTTATACTAAAGTAATACAAAAATGACTACAAAAGATTTAGAAGTGAGTAGTTTTTCCAGATTTACGATTATACTGTAAATCACTTTCACGAATCAGCCCCCAAATGTAGTCTCCCATCATGTTCTCGTTATACTGTCCTTGGTAGCGGCGTATCCTGGTGGAAGCGCTCGCCTTGCTTCTCCGAGTACGCTCCCATGTTCTCCTTGAATTTATCAAGATGAGCATCAAGGATATGGACTTTGAGGGACATCCTACAGCCCATTGTGCCGTAGTTCTTCACCAGAGTCTCAACCAGCTCCACATAGTTGTCGGCCTTGTGATTGCCCAGGAAGCCCCGAACCACTGCGACAAAGCTGTTCCAAGCCGCTTTCTCCTTACTAGTGAGCTTCTTGGGGAACTCATTGCACTCCAGGATCTTCTTTATCTGTGGTCCGACGAAGACACCGGCTTTGACCTTTGCCTCAGACAGCTTAGGGAAGAAGCCTTGAAGGCACTTGAAGGCTGCCAACTCCTTATCTAGAGCTCTGACAAATTGTTTCATAAGGCCCAATTTGATGTGCAGTGGTGGCATCAGCACCTTCCGGGGGTCCACCAGTGGCTCCCACTTAACGTTGTTCCTCCCCACAGAGAACTCTGTCCACTGTCGCCAGTTTCGCCTGTGGTAGTGCACCTTGGTGTCCCTGCTGTCCCAAAGGCAAAGATAGCAGGGAAACTTGGTAAAACCGCCTTGGAGACCCATCAGGAATGCCACCATTGCAGCCTCTTGATGCCATCTCAGAAAAATGCAGATATGTATCCACTTAGGCAGCTGGAACTAAACTGAACTGGTGGGCTTAAGGCCCCTGTATTTATACTACTATTTATATTACTGGAAAGTTCTAGAAAGTTCTAGAAGTTACTCCAAGTTTACTCAGCACTGAATCTATCTGGAATGTTCTGAAAAATAGGTAAATTTCAAAATATCACTGTCCTGGTCACAAAAGCAAAGTTTGTGGGGAATAATAGCCATTTTCTATACTTTTGAGGCATAAGCAATTAGGAAATAACACTTACTACCCAGGAACCAAAAAAAAATAAAAAATCTGTTACACGGTGTAATTTCACTCTATCTTAAAATACTGGTTGTTTAATATTTATAAAATTAGATGAAGAAAATGGTTATGTGAGGCAGTTATCTTCTGATACAGCAGTGTGTGGGAGCTGTTTTCCGAATGGCCATATGGTTTTTGGGTTCCTCTAGAAGGCCCTACAGCAGAGTCAGAAAGTGAACAGAATAAAAGTCCTTGTGCTACCTTTTAGACTTTTCAATCCATGATCAGCTGATAGTGTTGTGCCATTTACTCCCGTTACTAGCTACAGTGGTGCTGTGATTATAGAATAATATTGTACAGCATTCACAGACAATTTGATACAGCTTACCTGTCATGCACTTTCATTTTTTATCTGTCTCAAAGGTGCATTTTTGAGAGAAACGTGATAGAGACCGTTTATATTCATTTCAAACTGTGGTATCTGGTGTTACACTTGGTTAAAGAAAGTTCTCGGTTTGCTTCAGCATGTCTGTGGTCTTTTTCTAGGTCATTTGGTCTCAACAGTGTCTTTGTGGTCAAGTTAGTAGGTTCAATGCTGTCTGCCATACTTGTCTAAAGTGTTGTAATTTAGAAAGATCTAACTACACTTCACCGGAATCTCGTATTTGATTTTGGGGAGCAATATTGTTTATGAGGAACCATTCCTTTGAACCATTGTGTAATCACATAACTCACAGGAGAGATTCCCAGGTTCTCATTACACATTTAGACCCCTGGAGTGGAAACAGACAGATACAACTTATGTCTGTTCAAGAACTCCATCTCCCAGCAGCGTTTGGAACTTCCCGTTATTGTGTCTCTTTAAGTGATATGACTTTGTGGTTCTATGATTCCAAGTAACCAAAAATCCGACCAGCTAAAGGTCCAGTCGTACAACTTGCGTGAGAATACTACTGATAATGTAATTAGTTTAAACGAAGACAGATTGTGATTTAAAAAGTACTTAAAACAGGATAACAAAAGGGTTCCATAATTCTTAGCTGGTAAGGTACACATCAAGAAGTATTTTGCAGACCTTGATGTCTTTTTTATCTGCATTCTGTTCAGTAATCCAAACTACACTATTGTTTGCCACTAGTTGACACAGATTAAAGGTTGAAATTGTTGAGAATGAGAAGCTGGTGAAACAGATTTGCTACAAGTCCGGGTAATAGAATGCTGGTGTCTTCAGCTTTGAAGCTTGATTTATAATAAAGCTATACTTTTTTTTTTACACTGTAGCAGACCGCAGACTCTCTCTGAATTCAAAGCCAAAACTTTTTTTTTTCTTTTGTCGGTGGCTTCATGCAAGTCAGTGTGCAATGAATTGTTTAGCCTTGGGGTGAATACCTGCACTGACTAATCCAACTGAAAGAAGAGCCGGTCTAGAAGCGAGAATAGACACACCTCCACAATTACCCAAGCAGTTGTATAAGCTACCGGTGCTGTTTTTCTTTGTGTGCATAGGGAGCAGCAGTGTATGTTTTCATCTTAGGGGATGCCTCTTGGGAAGCTATATTCACGACAAGATCGTCTTGGCTGCTGGTCTCCTTATTGTTGAACGAGTTTAAACCTTGTTTATATAAGCATGACTGTGCCAAAGGAAACGGCTGAGAAATGTCTACAGATGTTACTGCCATGGAGGGGAGGGTGGACTCTACGCAACGAGGACCCAAGACAAGGTAGATCCTCCGATCACAGCAGAGTGCAGAGGGGAGGTGGGTGGGAGGGCTGCTCAGAGATCTTGCAGTTAGATCCTCCGATCACAGCAGAGTGCAGAGGGAGGTGGGTGCGGGGGCTGCTCAGAGCTCTTGCAGTTTATTATTCTAAAATGGCACAGATTGTTTTCAAGAGTTGTAACTAAATAGCCACAAGTTTAGCTTTTAGCTAACTGAAGTTTAAACATCTTGGCACTTGGCAGCTGCTTGAGGAGGCGAGGCTAAAATATCAAATCATACTGTAGCACTCTGTATTGTTTAGTTGCAGGTTTCATGTTTCTATTTCAGTGAACCTATTCGATTTGGATTTTCATGTTGCAGTGTTCTGAATCGCAGTATTTAAAGATAATATAGTACTATAATTTGAGTTCTTTTTTTATTTATATTATTAGACATTTTAAAACAGTTTGTGTGAATTCGTTCGAGAAGTTGCCCAGCCAAAACTTTGAAAAAAACAAAACAACATATATGTACTATAAAATAGATACATAGATAGGAAACTGGGATAGTTGTACTAAGATGGGCCAGTAGCAGTGCAGACATGCTGCAGTTTGCATTTTTGTTAGGACAGTTTGCAAAGTTCACATTTTGTCGTATGTACTAAGAAAAAATATGTTAATGAAGAGAGCCACAATATTGTAATTTAAATATTCTTTACGTCGTCTTGGCAAGATCTCTAGCTAGAGTTGTGCGATATTTTTTCAAATAAAATAATAGCAGTTGAGTTGTGGTTTGCTGCAGCAGAGCATGCCTGAAGGATAACGTCTATACAAGCAAGGGTGAAAGAATCAAAATAACATAAAAATGAAAGGCAGTTTAATCCCATCAGATTCTATAGTGGGGCCCCATCCTTCACCCCCAAAAAGTTTTTCCTAATCATACAGTAGCCCCTCACTAAACCGGACATGTTTGTCCGACATAAGGAGGTGTCTGGTTTAAAAACAATACAATAAAACCGCACACAAATACATTTACAGTTCTCGATGTATTTTAAATATTAATCATTGCGCTGAAATAACAGTAATGTGTTTTGGGTAGGCTACACATTACATTATGTAAAAATATAAATCTATACAGTAACCCTATACAGTATACAGTACAGTAGTAAAATCAAATGAATACATAACACACTTTTTTTGTACTTCAACGTACTAGTAACACAAAATAAATCATGCTGCTGCATCGTACACATTGCTGTACAATGCAAATAAAAGATTATTTTAAATTGAAATTTAATGATTTTAGTTTTTTTTTTTTATTTATTTGAATTATTATTATTTTTAACTTGGTCTACTTTGTAGTCTAGACAATTAATACACAATAGGTCATTGTCCTATATAGTATCAGGCTATTGCTCCCAACATGCTGGGAAAACCAGAAATGTTATAGAAATTCGTTTTCAAGGCTTGTAAGCACACACTTTAGTGAAAATTATGTACTTGGGTGTTCGTCTCAAAAATTCATTGAGCACAACTGGCAACACACATGAAAAAGTGGACTGGGAAATGCCAGCAATAATGGAGACTGTTTAAAATATGCTTTCAAAAGTTCTTAAGAAATTGATGCAATTGTAAGTGTCACAGTTGCCCGCAGCTTTAGTACATCTCTGTGGCAGAGTGGTTGCAGTATGTAGCTGTGGTGACGTCACGGACCAGGAAAAAGCAACACAAAACAAAGAAGGATGGTATAGGCAAACAGCGCTACTGCGCTCGTATTTTTTATTGAAATGAATAATAAATGTTTGAACACAAAACAAAAGGGCATGTTGGCCATGCAAACAAACAAACGGAACTAAACCGCTATCGTGCTGGTTTTGAGTCAGCACATATAGCAATTGTTTACTCTGAATTAGTTTTATCTCCTCGCTCCTCACTCCTCGAACACTTTCCTTCTAATGAGCTTGGAGTGGGTCTTTTAAATTTGTGGCTGAGCCTTAATTACCTATTAAACAATGAACATATTAAGGCTCCAGACACATTCACACAAGCTTTACAGGGATGGAGATTCAATCCCATCCACACTAGCTACACTTTATGAGACCGGCTTTTTCGGCGGTCTCAAACAGTAAACAATGATGGACGGCTGTCGTCCGTCCACAAAAAATATAATCATAATCATAATAATAATAAATAATAATAATAATACATTTGAAAAATAGTGCACAATATATACATAGGGACGGGGCTATTTATTTTTAAATGCAGAATTACTCAGATTTAACAAATGCTCTTCCTGCTTTAATTAATGCTGTTTTGTGACTAACCCACCTCCTTCCTCACTTTCATTTTCAGAGGAGGAGCGGCATGTGAAAGCCAATGACCGGGACTACAATGGAAGGTTTCCATATGCAGTAAGTGGGAATTTATCCTTTTCATCACCATTATATCAATTACTTAATAAAAAAGCAATGCTTTTGCTTCATAGTGTGAGGCTGTGCTAAAGAAATGGTAGCTGCAGTAAGCTTGTGGCTATATACTTTGCTGCAGCTAAACTTAAAAAAAAAAAAAAAAAAGTTTCAAAGAGACAAGGTAAGAATTGGAAACCATGACTAACACGTGGCTAAGGTAATAATGTAATGGTAATGTTTTTAACCCATAAAACTGTGTTGTAGCCACAGTGGAGAAGGCCCCAAGGTTCTAACTAGGCTGCTAATTTTGCAGGGGCAGGGCCAACTCTTCTTGTTAGTCCATATGAAATCATCTCACTGGGGTGGAATCTGTTGAGTCATGGCATCTGGGGATTGAATAGATGTTAATGAGCCAAGCGGCTGTACAGAGAAGACAAATCACACCCATTCACTTTCTAAGACACAGGATAAAAATACAACCAGCTGCCAACCTCTAAAAACCTAAAACTCTGTTATAACTTTTGTTCTAATTAAGCTGTCATGCTTTTTCAAACCATGTATTATTCTGATTAAGCTAGTGTGCTTTCCAGACCCTGTGTGATTCTAAAGATGTGACTTTTCATACCCTGTATTGATTTCATATGAAGGGAACCTGCCACAGTTTGTTTATGACACATGGGCTTACACTTCACACTGTAAAAATGTAGCCAATCCTTTTGTGCAAATGCATTACATGTTCTGTTCCCAGTTTTGTCCTATCAAAACAGGAAGTAACTGTAAACAGCTTTCAATTCTCAGCACTATTCTTGTATCTGTATATTCATTAGAAAATAATCCAATAACTTTTTGAAGATGTTATCAAAAGTTATTATTCACATTATTTGGATGATCTTTTGCACACACAAGTAAGCAAAGCATTCACCTTGAATAATTGTTTTGTTATAATGATTTCAAAATACACTTGCCAAACTGGACTCATTCAACATTCAATATCGAAACTGTTTGTTCTTCTGTGCTATTTGTGAAAATGACCTTCAAATACCCACACTGGAAAATACAAAACCCAAGAAGAATATCCATCACACGATAATTCTGTATTCTCTGTACCCATTACAGAAATATTGCAACATGTCAAGGCTGAATTATTTCATATGTTGTTGCTCAATGAATATTAGCAGTTGGCACCCAGTTACAAAAACAGTTTTTGATTTTCTAATGTTTAAACCCTTTTTTCGTTTTTCTGTCTTCATTTTCCTTTTTACTATGGTGCCTTTTCTTCTACCACCATCATAATAAATGTACTTCCTGTGTTGAAGTATTAGGAGCCCAACCTAAGCCCCACAATCCATTTCTGCTGCACAGGAAGTTAGTGTGATTATTCAATCAATCAATCAATCAATCTTTATTTTATATAGCACCATCACAAAGTGCTTTACAAGATGCAGTAACACGAAGAAAATCCATAATACTTACAAATACAGAGAAATGCATAATACCTGATATACAGTTTTAAAAAAATAAAAATAATTGGACTTATTGGAGTTAGAGTGAATGGGAAGGTATGCTAGTGTGTCAAGTTGTGCTACTGAATTTATTTGACAAATCATTTATTGCCAGTTTAGCTTATAACTTGTTTGACTAGGTGATAGGGAGACTAGCCACAGCTTGCATACTCTTCTTCACATTTAGCAGACTTCCCAGCAGTTAGTAAGTTACTGAAATAGGTCAAAAAAGCAGCATATTGAGATATCAGATGTCTGTGATACTAATTGTAGTAGATTTTGTATGCAAACCAGACTGTTTTTTGTTTGCAGCACCTCTGGTTTCTAGAGTTGTGTACTTGAATTTGTTCCCTTTGCTTAATAAAGTTAAACCGTTTAGTAAAGCAGAGCAAAAGAGGCTGTGAATTATTTGAACAAAGATTCACCACTTTGAGATATTTATCCTTCTTAAAACTCTAATTCAACTAATAGAAAAACAAACAATTGACTACTGTGGATTCGATGACTGTGGATTCAGTGACTCTGGATTCAGTGACTGGTTTCGGTGACTGTGGATTTGGTGACTGGATTCAGTGACTGAGGATTTGGTGACTGTGGTTTCGGTGACTGGATTCGATGACTGTGGATTTGGTGACTGGTTTCAGTGACTCTGGATTTGGTGACTGTAGTTTCGGTGACTGTGGTTTTGGTGACTGTGGATCCAGTGACTGAGGATTTGGTGACTGTGGATTCAGTGATTTTGTTTTTTTTGATGAATCTATAATTCTCAGGTTTCTCTTTGATGTATCCACAATTTGAAGGAGCTGGAAAGTGAATGCCTAGATAATGTCACTAAATGCACAGACTATTTGCTTAGGCCAGCATGTTTACATTGACCTTGCAAAGTCATGTTTGGAAACATATTTTCACGAATCTGTAACATTCAACAGACTTGAAATCAGATGAGATTATACCACCTAGTGCTGAACTAAAACAGTATTGGCAAAACAAAACTTCTATTTCTATTTTTGATTTCAAAAGGACAACAAAAATACCTAATACATCTAAGTAATAGTTTGGAAATATATACATGTATAAACATCCCAGGTAAACTATATTAGTTACTGTATATTAATAATCCATTAACTATTTTTTTTATACCCTGTTTTAATGAAAAAAAAAATGTTAATGTGATAGTGTGCAAGTTTATTATGTGAACATGTACATGTAAAATGCAGACAGAATGTAATCAAAAAACCCACATTTTTCATATTTTTTTTGTATACCAGTATTTTGTGATCTTTTCCAAAAAAAAAAAAAATAATAATAATGGTAAGGATGAAAATGTAGTAGTTTGTTCTGGCAAGGATCTGAAAAAAACATTTTTCAAATGTTGTACCTCTGAAATACTGTCTTAAATACGTTTACTTGTTAAACAGGTGTGTCAAAATGCATTTTCAACTTGCCATTGGTAGAATAGCAATGTCCAGTTGACCAATGGAGTGACTCTGTCAGATCCAGTGTTTGTAGATTGAAGGTTTCAAATTGTTGTTCTCATTCTCCTTGGAAGAATCTAAGTCTCATCTTGAGCTTTGCCTCGGATTTCTGTTTTCCCGAATGAATTGTAGTCCTGGCAACATAATCCCTTTCTGTCTGTATTCACCTGCTAATAATTTTGCCATTGAGAGCGTTTTATTTTTAAATGTCTATTGCTGTACTATACATAGTTCAGTTTGATAGCATAACACTTCATTGATACTATCTGTACTACGGATGGTCTTTTTTTTTATGGGGTGGTGAAGGAAAAAATGTGGAAGCATTTCATCCTTCATTATAAATCAGATACCGTAATCTGTGCCGAAATGTAATTGATTGCAGGCAAATTGATTGCACAGGATTAGTCGTGCTAATGAAGTAGATTTTCATAATAACTTGAGTGAATTGGAAGGCAACATCTATGAAGATAAAGAATGAATAACAGAACTATATTTCAGAATCTATATTTCAGACAGCAAATAAGGTGTTTCCTTTAACAGGTGAATCACAGGATGTCAAAGTCATCATGTTTGTTCCCTTATCAAAGAAATTAACTTTCTGAAGAAGTCTTTAGTGACAACAAATCGAGGCTCGCCGTAGTTCTAAGAGCGTGGCTTAGCTCGCTATGCTAATCCTGTTTGTTCCTCAACCTATATAGTCCAGGCTTCCCTTGCAATACTTGTTCTGCAAGCCTTGCTCCTCCACTTCCCCAGCGCCTCTTTTGCAACTGTATCTCCCTTCTGGGAGGCGGTGGTCCTCCATCACCTGTTCTTGGGGACCTCTGACTGATGATGGAGGTCACACCTCAAACTATTGGTCCAGAAGATGAGATCCTGGGCAAAACAGTCAATCATCCCACACTACACTTTACATCTTACAATGCTGAGCTTCGATCTTTGAGCAAATGATATAACTGCTGGGTGGTGCAGTGTGAATAATGAAGAGCGTTACAGTCATTTATCTTGAGAAAAGCAAAATGTTTTGAATCTCTTTGTATATTTGTTTTGCCCAAAAGCATCTTTTACTACTGTAGTTAATTTGTAACAATTTACGTCGTGGTAGCAAAACACTTTTGAAATTGCAAATACTGTAATAAAAAACAACGTCAATGAAAGCCTTAACTGCAGTCAGCACAAACAGATTCATACTTTCAGTGTATGTAAAGCACTGACTGGCATTGTGCCAAGTATGGATGCTTGAAAATAAATGGTAATTTTTATTTTTAATTTCAGGACAATCGCATCAAAACCTCAAAATACCACATTGTTACATTCCTGCCTATTAATTTGTTTGAGCAGTTCCAACGTGTTGCCAATGCCTACTTCCTGTTTCTCCTTATATTGCAGGTGTGTTTTGTTTGAATTATTATAATGTTCTTGGAATGCATGCATTACCCTTCCAGATGCAGAACAATTCATATTGGGTAATATTTTGGAACTCTTCATTCCTAGCAGAGAGTACAAAAATACTGTTTTCTATAGTAGTGGTTAAAACACTGTAGTATTTCATGTAGTATACTACATAATTATATTTATATAGGACTATTTTATAAGTTATGCTCACTACAAGTTTCCATAAGAACCCATAATAAAAACTGTACTGTAAAAACTACAATTCATTTTGTCCTGTTTTTAAATACCTAAAATACCGTTAATCTAATTCTCTGCTCTGTGCAGAAATACAGGGGAGTGGTTCTCATGGTTTGAATTGCACTTCTTTTTTTTTTGTTTGGTTGCCAATTGTAAGACTCATGGACTCTCTCTGCTCTCATTAATTCCAGCTAATTCCTCAAATCTCTTCTCTCTCCTGGTTTACTACCATTGTGCCTTTGGTTCTTGTGTTGACGATTACTGCTGTGAAAGATGCTATGGATGACTTTGTAAGTACAGCTTCGTTCTGCTCAGAAACATTTTGCTACGTGTTTGTCGAGTGCCATGTCAAGTGTCTTAAAATTCTTGTTTAATATCTTCTAGTTTCGCCACAAAAGTGATAACCATGTTAACAACCGGCAATCTCAGGTACTCATCGATGGCAAGTAAGTGCAATACAATATCTGCCGTTTTGGCTACAATTTATCTGAATGCAAACAAACACCAGACAAGAATCAGTTGTGCAATAGAGTATAACCTATTGCAATACATCTAAGTGATTCTAAAATGCCTGACGCAGTGTAATCTCTGTGATGCTCCCGTTGCTACAGACGTCCGCACAGATGTCTTTGATTTTCTTCTTTGAGTTGGGATGTCAAGGTAGATCTAGCTCTAGATCCAGCTCCCCCATCCTGGGAAAAACACGATGTGCCCAGGAATCGGGATTTAAACACAAGTCAGATCCAGGAAAATATCAGCAGGAATTACTAAAACAGCTGATAAGACTGAAGTACAAAAATGGTTTCTGTGAACTATTAAGGGCAGGGTTTTATAAAACAAATCAGGGAAAAAAACAAGAAAAACCTACGCGTCCTAGCGTTAGTACAACCAGTGTAGGGCATACAAAGGGTCCTCAAGGTAAGATACTGCAAATGCCTGTAAGATTTCAATGAAATAAACAGTTTATCAGATCAAACCTGAACGCAACCCAAGAGGATCATACTGTAGAAGTAAATTCAGTGCAGATGCCGTGTTCATCAGATTTGACAGACAGGCATTTCACATTATTATTTTTGCAGTTTGGTTTCTTATTACATTTCTGGCATAAGACTATTTTAAACTGCCTTATGACTGCATTCTGGGGATCAGACTGTTGAACTGGGGATCTGAATTGATTTAAGCAATTGTATTTTTTAGTCTTACATAAAGCAATGTTAATGTCCTTACTTTAATAATAACATTTAAATATCAGTCCGGGATACAAAAAGCAGAGCAGGAGATTCATTTGGATGACATTCCATCACAGGTTACATACTGAAAAATGGATGAATGTGCGTGTCGGAGATATCATCAAGCTGGAAAACAATCAGTTTGTAGCTGTGAGTATTATACAAATATAACTGCTCCCAGCTCGTTAACTTTGCTGCTCACACGACATTGTGCACAAGTAGCTGTGTGAACATTGATAAACAAGTTCAGACAGCTTCTTTTTAACTGAAGCTGAACAGGTTTTAGAAATGTAACATTTAGGAACAACGATAAGATAAAGCTTTTCATATCTATTGACAATGTCAATCCGACTTCCTGGTCAAAGGAAATGAAACCTGAATGCATATTTAAAAATGCATATTGATTCAATGTACGTGTATATAAAACATATCAAACCATGCTTACACATGCTTACAGTGGAACCCATTAATGCAAGTGATTGTAATAACTGTTCCCGCGCTGCTCCGTTATACTGTACATACATCTTTAGTTCAGCGCCTTCTGCTCCAGCCACTTAGCTTTAAGACTGATAATTCAAGATGATGGATACTTGCACTGACGGCTTCTATTATAACTTGTCTGCTAGTATTGACTTGCGCAGCCATGTGCCTGCTAGATTATAAAATCTCATACTTCTCTCTTTTACCTTTAGGCTGACTTGCTGCTCTTGTCTAGCAGTGAACCTTATGGACTCTGCTACATTGAAACAGCAGAGCTAGATGGGTAAGAGCATCAGCAGGCAGAGCTTCTCAAATATTTGTCTAAAATGCATTTTAAAAAGGGAGGTCATCCTTTATACTGTGGTGCTATAGTAGCAGTTATTTAAAAAAGTATAAAGCTTTACCAAGTAAATGTTCTATTATAACTCTCAACCTTAACCCTCATTAAGATGTACAAGAGAAAACCACAGTTTACTACCAATTACCATGCTATATCTTAACGATGAATGGAAGGTTTACAGTGTATTGGACTTTTCTTATAAGATATTTGCCGCACAGTTTGGCCACCTGTTTGACTTGTGTGCTACGTTGGAATCCCTGTGAAAAAACTGTATTTTTTTAAAGTAATTAAGTTATTTATTTCAGTAAATATTATGTACTGTTTTCTTTTAGAGAGACTAACTTAAAAGTGCGTCAGGCATTAACAGTAACTTCCGAACTTGGTGGAGATATTAGCAAAATGGCAGCATTTGATGGTAAGTTTAGTCTGTGCATGTAGACTGCTTACGTGAACTGTTTTGCTACTTACATCCTTACTTGCAATGATGTTGGTTATTAACTAAAAATTTACACTTAAATGGGTACCCACTGATAATCTATTTCTGAATAGGAAGCTGTGATCTGCAATCAGTAGTTTGAACTGGATGGATTACAGTTCCCAGTCCTAAGTCATTTGGGTCCTGTCGTTGGGATTTTCACTTTGCTTTTATCATGGGGGCGAGATCAATACGTTGTAACTTTAGCCATTGGCTTGTCATGAGTGCTGGGGTAAGCTATGACAAAGACATGATTATAGAGCTGGTAGTCATCGATCTCAACCGCTGCACTGGCCTTTAGGATAAACAGCAACATACTGGAGGGATTAATAATAAATAAAGTCATTTATGTAATATATGTGATTATCTGCAGCCCTGGTAGCCAAGGTCATGTTTTCTCTGAAATTTATGGTGCCGTTTTTCCTGATATTAAATTTCAAATACAAAACAGATAGTTGTTCAGCTGCTTGCAGGATGTCAAGGTGCTGTTTTCCAAATGTATACATTAGGGTTACATTAGATTAGCAGCTGTCATTGGAAGCTCTATTTACTGAGCACTTGATTCTGAAAGAACCTCAGGGGGAGACTTTAATATTTCCTGTTTGTTTCTAATGCATGATATGGAGTTTGGTGGAAGAACACAAACAACGGGGAGCTGAGTCATTTGCACTGTGTTCTCTTCTTCAGGGGAGGTTGTATGTGAGCCTCCAAACAACAGATTGGACAGATTCACTGGGACTCTGCTCTGGAAAGATGAGAAGCACAGCCTTGCCAATGACAAGATGCTGCTTCGTGGCTGCGTGCTTCGAAATACGGAATGGTGCTTTGGAATGGTCATTTTTGCAGGTTTGAAATCATTCTGTTGCATTGCTTTGTATTTCATTACAAATTCTTATATAACATATATAATTCTTTTTTTTTGAAAAGGAACATAAAGGAAAGACATTTTTATACCCTAACATATCTTTTGCTTTCTATATTTTCAGGACCTCAGACAAAGCTAATGCAAAATAGTGGGAAGACCACATTCAAAAGAACCAGCATAGACAAATTGATGAACACCTTGGTTTTATGGGTAAGTGTATACTGCAAATCAAGGCCTCTCAAACTTCACAAAAAGCATGTAAAGATTACTATAGTAAAAGCACAGCAAAGTGTAATAAAGCTTATTGAAAGCATGGCAAATCATAGGTAAGCATTGTAAAGCACAGAAAGGTAAAAGCATATTAAAAAAAAAAAAAAAAAGGCAAACAATGGTAAACTATGGTAAGTAATAGTATAACAGTGTGGAAAACATAGGAAAAGGATGTGCAAAATTAGTTTTTTGTCCAGGTGCCTTGCATCATACTAGAAAAATCCTGCCCTTTAGAAAATCACTTGAGTTGAATTGATTAAAAAGCATTGATTCTGTCCGGTAGCTGTAGTTCTTCTGTCTACAATATGAAAAGGGAAACACTGTGCATTATAGATAAGAATATTTGTGTTACCAGAATGTTTCTTTGTGTATTTTCAGATTTTTGGGTTTCTTACATGCATGGGGATTATCCTAGCAATAGGAAACTCAATCTGGGAGTACAGAGTCGGGCATGATTTCAGGATTTACCTGGCTTGGAATGAAGTGCTGGACCATGCTGTGTTCTCCGGATTTCTTACCTTCTGGTCCTATGTTATCATTCTCAATACAGTCGTACCCATCTCCCTATATGTCAGGTGAGAACAATGTTCCATTCATTTTTTATTTAATTTTTGAAACAGGAGAATTTCTGCACTTCATTTATCTTCCATTTGTGAAATTTATAGATTGTATTGGAGCTTTTCAGAATGACTTTTCATGAAACATCATTTATCTAGGTAAAGCACCGCTATATTACCTACAATGTGTGTCTCCTTTTTTGATTGAACACAGGGCGGCATGGTGGCGTGGTGGTTAGCACTGCTGCCTCACAGCACCAGGGTCCTGGGTTTGATTCTAGCCTGTGTGGAGTTTGCATGTTCTCCCCATGTCTGTGTGGGTTTTTGTCCAGGTACTCTGGTTTCCTCCCACAGTCCAGATTGATTGGTCATTCTAAATTGCCCTCTGTTTGTGTGTGTGTGGTGCCCTGCAATGGACTGGTGTCCCGTCCAGGGTGTAGTCCTGCCGATTTGGATTTAAGAGGTTTTAAAATCTAGCCCGTTGTTTTTTTTCAGCCACCAAGCTTAATCGTTTTTGTTGATTTCTGTATTTCTCATTCGTTTCTCTTTCTCTTTGATATGTCTCGGTACTCACCTGCCAACAACTTCTTCTGTTAGAGAGAGATTCATTGTTATTCCTTGCTGTCAGTAGTAGTGTCACCATATTTGCCAAGTGTCAAGTGATGTATGATTTTATATGTGTAACACTGCAAGCTTTTTCCTGTGAATATAGAATTCATTTTATATATTTTATACCAGCAGTGTTTTCGTAATAATTTCTTACCTGTTTAATATGCTGTTATGTGTGTACGCTATCAATCTCTATTAACAATCATTATTTGCCATGCTGTGACAGGGTGAAAAACACCAGCACATGCAATATATATAAATAGTGTGTACTGGTGGTAGGTTAGTATTTTGTTTTGTATGTTTGGTATTGTGTTTTATGTTATTGTTACTATGTTTTATTATTTTGTGTCCATTTCTGCGTCAGATGGCTTGATCCCCAGCTTATTACGATTCCTTCAATGAATTGTCAGCCGACCAGTTAGCTAATTAAAGATGATCTGCCTGGAAACCAGGTGCAGTCAGGCTTTGTTAGAGAGAGGAGTGAAGGCTGGAGGTTTAATAGAGTGGCAGTCAGTTGCTGGACAAAGCAACCAAATAGTCATTGTTTTAAAGCTTCGAAGTGATTAGGGTTTCACTGGAATTGATAGGAAGCCTGGTAAATGATGAACTGTGCAGAATCAAGAATGGAGAATGATAAAGAAGACCCATAATAGAATACTAAACAATTATGATATTAAATATTCTGAAAATGTGGATGGTGTGTAAACTATTCCCTCACAAGGGTCTTATCCATTATTTATTGACTAACATTAAACATGTTTTCCTATTGGAGCCAAGCAAGTTTCTGTAAAAATAAAACTGTCTTGGGCACATTCTTTATAAACTTCATCTGACTGTAGATTTGGAGAGGTTCTAGTTATCAGAGGCATGACTATACAGTACCTGCATTACAATGTTTGGTAGGTCACATCACACCACTCATAACACAATCTGGATTAAATACAAGTAAAAAAAATTGTATTCTTTACAATTAGTAATTCAAACACATTTGAACCGTAGCTGTACTCCTAATGTAACTAAATAATCTGATATTTTAAGTGTGAAGCCGGATTCTGCCATATAAATAACTTAAGGAAATATGGAAATATGGAAAATGTATTTAGAACAATTACATGCACATGCGCAGAAGCAATTCAAGTCTGCTTTGATGAAGTCTGAAAATCATTGAACCATTTTCCTGAATATTAACCTTGAATGAATGAATCCAAATTGACTTTCAATTAAAAAAGATATATATTACTGGAGAGTAAATGAGCATTAAATGTTTTCCTCTAGTACCAGGCATTGTATTTAAGTAGTTCTATGCTGAATAGGGTGTTGACAGACATAACAGACATGCTGTTCTGTTTTAAGTGTGGAGGTGATTCGCCTGGGACACAGCTACTTCATAAACTGGGACCGGAGAATGTACTGCAGTCAGAGAGACACTCCAGCAGAGGCTCGCACTACCACACTGAACGAAGAGCTCGGACAGATAGAGTATATATTCTCTGACAAGACTGGCACACTCACACAGAATATCATGGCTTTTAACAAATGTTCTATCAATGGGAAAATCTATGGTAAGATTTCAATCTTAACATTTTAATCAGTGATTAAATTCCATCATTTATTTTCAAACATTTCTGTTGTGTATATATACTGCATAAAGATAAGTTCATATGTTATGTTTAGTTTGCTTCTTACTGTATGCAAGATGTCCTCTTGTGCATATTAACTTATTATAAATCACTGAAGAGAAGCTTGTACTCTGGAACTACTAATAAACAAAACAGTAGCTTTGCACAGGCCTATGTTTAGTTGCGGTTATACTCTCCAGCTAGCCCCTGGTGCCGTTGCATTAGTACAGAAGATAAGATGTACTGGACTGGTGACAAATTCTGTAGATATTTTGTCATGCATGATTTATAATATGCAGTTTGAAAGCTTTTAAATTGATTTCTAGTGCAAGAGATACATTTTGGACACTGTCAATACATTGATCATTTTCTTAGAAGAGAAAAGGATATCTTTTTAATGTATTTTTAATAGCCCTTCATCTGGTAGCTTGCATGTTTCTTAAATCTATCCCAAAGAGGTATACTGTTAGCACTGTCTGTGAAATGGCTTTATGTAGTGCAAAAGCTGGATTTGCTCTGCAACAGCTCAATAATGTGCTGCTTAGAAATATCGATTGGTCTAAAAGTACTACATTCCAAGAAGATAATAGGTTTTAGACTGCTACATTTAAAAAAAAAAGTAATGCTCTTTTTTCTTGTGCTTTTTAAAGGTGATATATATGATGAGCATGGATGTAAAATAGAAGTTACAGAGGTAAGAATTCATATGCATGTTGTTTGTTAGCAGCTATTTATATAAAGTATTGAAAGTTCTAGCAGAATTACTATTTTTTAACTAAAATATCTCAGTGCACTTACTTTAAATGTACAGTATTTGATAATGGACTGCCACTTTAATTCTGGCAAACAAATACCAGTAAACATGATGATCCATCTGTAAAGTGGAGAAAGTTCCATGACCCCAGTTGAATAGGATGCATGAAATAATGTTAGATCATCGAAGCCGAAAGAAAAATAGCCTGATGTAACAGACCTGCTGAGCCACTGCAGTAGATCTATAGCCTAGAACCAAGTCATTATTCCATTAGTGCAACAGGCGTTTAGCTAGGGTGCTTTGAGTAGCAGCAAACTAAAACAGCAAGTGGGAACTTCTTCACTGATTTTCCCTTGCACTTGTCTGCAGTGTGTATCATTTTCCTTTCAGGGTGCCCATCTCTAGCCTCTGAAACGTTCCCATGTGTTTGAGCAAGCTGTTTTTTTCCAATAGTAAACCAGACTAATACACAAAGGAAAAACTTGTATTAACAGCCAACTGACTGCAGATAAGGTTTTACAGCAATAAACCATTCTGTGTAGACATGAAGGTGGGGTTGTCTTCCTGAGGAATGTTCAGTATAATGCATGAAAGTGTACTGTACTGGGTCTCAGATATCACTGTTTTTACGAGGCTGAGACAAACTTACTGCTGTAAGTGAATAGAGCAATTCGTATTAGGTATGCTGATAGAACATGTGTTGATTTACAGTGTTAGAGCTTCTGCTTGGTGTAAAATCATTTGAATTTAAGAAAGTCAGATTAATTGTATAAATCAGATGAATTGCTCCCCCTCTTTTCACAGAGAACTCCATCAGTGGATTTTTCCTTTAACCATCTATCTGATAAGAAGTTTAAGTTTTACGATCACAGCCTGGTTGAAGCAGTCAAACTGGGGGACTCCTCGGTGCACGAGTTCTTTCGACTGCTCTCCCTCTGCCACACCATCATGGCGGAGGAGAAAAACGAAGGTACTGCAAGATATTGCATTCCTATAAATGATAGGACTGACGGTGAGAAATGTGATCAGGACTGATCTGAACAGCATATTACTCTTCAATGTAGCTGTAGAGTTTGAAACCTAATGCTGACATTTTATTTTCAGTTGCTTTCATATCCAAGAATGACTTCCTCCCAAAAGAGTCACAGGAGGTAGTGATTGAGGAATGATCTTGTATCCCTCCAGGACCATTTCAAAACCTTGTAGACTCGTCACGTTGAGTCCTTGCCATTCTCACTGTCTACGGTGACCCCTCACCCTATTGACAGTGTTGTGTTCTTTGTCTTACCCTTGTACAGTGTATTGTGTGGTTCTACAGAGTGGTTGTTCTTCTTGTGTTCGTAGGGGAACTCGTGTACCAAGCACAGTCACCTGATGAAGGAGCTTTGGTTACTGCTGCTAGAAATTTTGGTTTCGTATTTAGGTCCCGAACACCGGAGACCATAACAGTTTGTGAAATGGGAAAGCTGGTGACCTATCAGCTGCTCGCCATTTTGGATTTTAATAATTACAGAAAAAGAATGAGTGTAATTGGTAAGTTAAACAATTGAGGACATGCTTTATATTTATTCCAAAGTGCAATCTGTGCAATTTATTTGTGAAAGGAAAATAAAATTGTTAGGTAAGTCTCATTTGGGCTTTTTTTTTTTTTTTTTTTTTTTAGGTCAATTACACCATGTACAAAATATCTGGTTGTAATAGCAAATACAATACTTTTCTTAGTTCAGGTGTAATTACAGTATACTGGAGCAAACCATTGCTTTATCAGCTTCAGTCTGCAATATTCCATGCTGAAAATCTTAAATGAAAAACAGAGGAGGAGCACATAGTCAACATCTTTAAAAGTAGCCTAGAAATAGAAACAGGCCCACTTAGGCACATCAGGTAGGCCTTTCATCCCAGTACATTCGTGGATGTATTGCTGATACAGGGAGCTAGTTTGTGCACGGAAACACATCTTCTGCCATTAAAAAAAAAAAAAAAAAAAAAAAAAAAAAGCACTAGCAGCATTTCAGTTTGCCAAGTTTTTTCACTGCATATTTACTGTAAAGTGACCTCAATATTAAAGTTCAGGTTGAAACTGTTTTATGATTAACTTTGTAATGGAGACAAATAACCTCCCTCTGTGAGCCCTGGCCTTAAAAGGTTTATCAATACGGATGTGGACCAGAACTTAGACTTCCATTACAGCTTGAGAAGCCTGTGGGGATATGTTGGAGTTAGAAGTATAGATTGATACAGAAGTAGTCTTCCTGCTACTATCACCGTGCTGTGTGTTACAGTATCTCTGATGTATCAAATGATTGATTTACTGCATATTCATCTCCTTGTGAAATCCGGTGGGCCTTCACATTACAGTGAGCAGTGGACTTGGAGAAACATTTAGGGTTGACAATGTATTTAGGCAAGTTGGCATTTTCCTTGTTTTTTTTTTCTTAATGACTAACCCAAAATTTATTGTGCTGAAATGTATATCTGCCTCCCAACGCAGCTACATAATTTTCTTTTTTTTTATTGCGGAAAACTAGGATATTACTGGTTATCAGTGCTTAATATTAACTTATGTTTAAACTTCTGTCTTGTGTTTGCAGTAAGGAATCCAAAAGGACAGATAAAGTTGTACTCAAAGGGAGCTGACACCATTTTGTTTGACATGCTTCACCCATCTGACGAGGATCTCATGTACACTACCTCAGACCACCTAAGTGTACGTTTCTTATGTTTCACATACTGAGTCTGTAACAGGAGTGGCATACTGTGTTACAAACACCCCCAGCTAGTCCTGTAGTCAGTACACAAGCCTGGGTTGAAGAGTCTGAAGAATCCTGGCTGTGTGATATTACTGTAGCGTAGCACTGACTAGAGAAACTGTTTCCCTACTGAATAGTCGTACCTTTTAAAATACAGCCCTTTAAACATTTTGTAAGGTTTTCTAATGCTATGCATATACTGTGTGTTACAATACCTTCCTGTGTTTTGCGATTTGACTTACCACACCTAAGCAGGGTCTATTAGATAAATTACATGTATTACATTTGACTGCTATAAACCTTTATAAGGGAGTACTTGCGACAATCACTGGGGGATGTAGTAATATTAAAAGAAACTTCATAAAGTTTAATGACAAACATTCATTTTGGAATGGATGGCAATAGAAAATATGCATACCTGTACCAGTTTGCTGTGTTTTGAGCAGAGAGCCCCCTGCTGTGATTTCATTTCAATTGCTTTCTTGCCAGCTTGATTTTAAGGTTGTTATTGTAGGTTGTCATGGGAATATTTTAATACAATTTAAACATGTGTAGGCATCGTTGCTCTGAACAAGTCTGCATAATAAAATCTCAAATTAGACACGGTTAAGCCATTCAAATACGTACATTATCTAATGTCTTGTGTTTGACTGAATGAGAACTGTTGTCTTCTGTATAGTAATTCAGAGGCAATTATGTAGAAAAAAATGCATTTGTTTAAAAAAACCTGAGCCCGATCAGCTAATCGTAATTGAAACAGAAAGGAGAGTAGAATGGGACTGCTTTTGTTGATTTTCATTTCACACGAGTGGCAAGGAAACCCCATTTTAAACCTTTGGGAATGCTTGTCAGTTGAATGCAAACCCAGTCATTTAACTCACAGACTGTAACACAATGATAAACTACTAAAAATTTTGGCATGGAATAAAGAAGTCAGTCTCCTCAAATTATAAACAACACATCCTTTTTCCATATACTCTGCGTAGCTTTTTGTATTATTGAATTACAGCAGTGGCATAAAAAACAAGAATGGAATATTACGACTCATTCATTTCAAGCTTCTTAATACTTTTTTTTTTTAATTACACCACTCTATTACTGCGTTTAATTTGGTTTTCATGGTGTTTCACATTTTCAGTGAAAATGTTTCTCTGCTGTATTTCTTTGATTTATTTTTTTTTTAAATTTAGTCGTTGCCAATTATTTTTTTATTTTCTCCCAATTTGAGATGGCCAATTATTTATTTTATCCTCGGCTCACTGCTGCCACCCCTGTGCTGACTCGGGAGTGGCGAAGATGAACACACGCTGTCCTCCGAAGCATGTGCTGTCAGCTGCCCGCTTCTTTACACACTGCAGATTCACCATGCAGCTGCCCAGGAGCTGGCGTAGGAGGACAGTGCAGCTAACAGGCAAGCCCACAGATGCCCGACCAGACTACAGGGGTTGCTGGTGTGCGGTGAGCTGAGTACACCCTGGCTGACCTAGACCCCCTCCACTCCCGGCGATGCTCAGCCAATTGAGCGCCTTCTCCTGGGAACTCCAATCCACGGTTGGCTGTGGAATAGCCCAGACTCGAATCGGTGACGTCCAGGCTATAGAGCGCATCCTGCACTCACGCAGAGCGCCTTTACTGGATGCGCCACTTGGGAGCCCCCTTCTTTTGATTATTTTTGAGTAATTCTTTCCACTGGAAACTGTGAACATTGGAGACAACACCACCTAACTCCATGTTTTTGCAAAGGTGTTATACGTGTTTTTTTTCTACTGGAATTAACATCATTTTTAATGAGGTTCAGCTGTGTTAGACATGCTTTAAGCATCATAAACAATTGGAAGTGTTGAATCAGTGCTGAAATAATCTACAGTTCACGTGTTTATTGGGTAATGGCTCTCAAAACCAATGCCTTTATAAAATAAAATGGTCATATTGCAAAGGCTAAATAATTCAGTGTGTTAATTCAAGGTCTCCTATGTTGTAGTAGAATGCAAGTTTATTGAATCTATCCCAGTGACGGTGGTCAGTGTGTGTTAAGAAACAGCTGGTTAATGATTTATTATTTTGTGTAGGAGTTTGCTGGAGAAGGGCTAAGAACATTGGCGCTGGCGTACAAAGATCTAGAAGAAGAGTACTTTGAAGAGTGGTTTAAAAGGCATCACTTTGCCAGCACTACCCTAGATAACAGAGAAGACAGCCTAGCTGCTTTATATGAAGAGATTGAACAGGATATGAAGGTAGGCCCCTAGGTGAAATCTTTGAGGACTAGCAGTAGGACTGCATAAGTTTTTTTCTTTTATTACGATAAAACTAATAAACTGGAGCCAGACAACAACACATTATATAATTTGAGATTCCTTAGTTCTAAAATACCCAAATGTTGATAAAAATGCAACAATATCTGAGAGGACATTATTAGATTCATGGCTCATCTTTGCATTCTACATCATACACTTTGCATTTTCACTGTCCAAACTCGTCACACCAGATTTTACTGTTTAACTAGCCTAGTTGCTGAGATTTGATTTGATTTGTTTCATTCTTAAGTTGCTAGGTGCAACAGCTATAGAAGACAAATTGCAGGAAGGAGTTGCTGAGACTATAGCTTGTTTGACTCTTGCCAACATTAAAGTTTGGGTCCTTACAGGTGACAAACAAGGTAATATTTAAAATGTGATCATTATCCTTGACATTTTGTTCTTTAGCTGCATACTGCAAACCTCATTTTTGTACTTTGTGGGTCGAAGGCAAAGCAGCCTGTAAATTATATTTAAAAAGTACAGTATATCACTGAATAATTCATCAGGTTTTGTGTAAATTGGATTAAGTTAATTCTTGTTAATATAACCTGCATACATTAGCCTGACACTACTTAATTTACATAGACTAATACATCAATTTTTCATATAACATTTTATGCATTATTAAAGAAAGTTGAAATTTTGTCAGTTTGTCAGTTACGATATACTCC
This sequence comes from Polyodon spathula, assembly GCF_017654505.1. Lineage (NCBI taxonomy): Eukaryota > Metazoa > Chordata > Actinopteri > Acipenseriformes > Polyodontidae > Polyodon > Polyodon spathula. The sequence goes on from NC_054552.1 coordinate 26,586,855, forward strand.
CAGTAAGCTGCATTATGTCAACAGATTTTGGTGTATTAAAGAATGTTATTTGAAGTAGAGAGGTGTGCTCAGTAACTGTAATTGAAAAAGAAGTAAGAAAAAAAGAGGTCCCTCTCACTAATTAATTTGTATTCTACAATATATAAAAGCTGCATGTCCCTGTTGCAAGTCAGTTTCAGTTATGATAGGCAAGACAGCTGACAATTACATTTGTAATAACTAGTGTGTGTGTGTTTTTTTTTTTTTTTTTTTTTTTTTTTTTAAATAGCGAATCATTTAACCAATTGCAGTGACAAATCCGACAATGCAATTTCATTGTATTCATTATTGTTCAATACAGAGACGGCCATGAATATTGGCTACTCATGTAACATGCTGAGAGATGACATGAATGAGGTTTTCACAATATCGGGTAATACAGTGCTGGAGGTGCAGCAGCAGCTCAGGTAAATACACTTCCCATTGGAGATCCTGTCTGTACAGTCCTCCATGAAATAATCTAGCTGTAGATTATGGAATGTATTATTGAATGTAAATAGCATGCAACAACAAAACGTTGTGCCCAGAAGAACGTATATCCAAAACATAATTATACACTGCATAACTGGCCTGAACCAGTTTTGACATGCCTTTCAAATTTCATTTCCTCTTTTATCTGTATATTTGGATCTCTATGAAAAAGTGACTGCCTAGCATACTGCAGGCAGGAAGCTGTAATTAATGTTTCCAATTAGCTGCCATACTTAGCCATTGAAAGCAAATCCATGTCAGTAACACACTATCACCTCATTAAAATTACACACAGATTTTAATTGCCAATTTTACGTTTTCAAATCCGAATGCTGCAATTAACTAACTCACACTTCAAGAATGTGTATAACACCTCCCGGTCTGTCTAATTGTGATGTCTGTGGTTGTTTTGGAAAATGCTGATCATGATTAACAGCATTATAACAGACTGTACTTGCCACTGAAGGGATAGGGAAAGTCACCGCTCCAGTGAAAAAGTAATGGTATACTAACTGTTCAGAGGAAACAAGTCCTAACAAGTTTTAATAATTAACAACTTTTTTATTAATTATATATATATATATATATATATATATATATATATATATATATATATATATATATATATATATATATATTATATAGTTTGTTAAAATGCTAATTATAATGAGGAAATTATTCTGATTTATATTCCCCATAGAAAAAGCCAGGTAGGTTATGGAAAGCCCATGCATTATTGCAGCTGAATAATTCCTAACTTTTGTCTTGTTTAAGGAACGCTAAGGAGCGTGTGTTGGGTTCATACAGGGACGTGGGAAATGGCCACACAAACTCTAAGAAGCTGGAGATGTCTAAGAACGACTCAGTGGTTGAGGAAACCTTCACTGGGGAGTATGCTTTGATCATTAATGGGCACAGTTTGGTAAGGATTTGGCATTTCTGTTTTCTTGGATATGATAAATCGACTGAAATCTGTGTCTCAGAAGAGCACACTGTACATGTGTTCATTATTAACTGCATGTTCTTTTGTCACAGCATGCAAGTTCCAGTGCACATTGTTTCAGTAGAGGTTGAACCTCAGTAGAGACCCTGGCTGGAGAATGGAGTCACCTGAATTTAGTCGGGACACAAGAATTAAAATGGTTGTGACTAAATACCATATTCCTTCGAATTTAAGACACACTATTAGAACCATTTTTTGCTTTTCAAAAAATAGTGTTCATCTTAAATTCGAGTACAGTAGTGATGCGTATATTAAAATCGCCAACAAAAGATTAACCGAGTACATAAACGGCAACATGACTGACTGCCGAGAAAAGACGAACCAAAACATTACTGCCTGATCTCGAATCATCCATGACATACGAAGAAGCGTCATTAGCTTCCTGAGGAATTCAAAGACAAGCTTTTACAATTTCAGAGTTTCTAGCAAGCAACACCAGCTTGAACAGATTGGAAATGCTAATCGGACACCTTTTTTTGAAATGCCAAGCTATACCACAGTTTTCAAATTGAGAGAAAAACAGGTGTGAGTAATCACGACTGGAAATGAGAAGCAGCACATAACTGTAATGCTCTGTGTGACAGCAGACAGGGAATGAGAAGCAGCTCATAACTGTAATGCTGTGTGTGATTGCAGACTGGAAATGAGAAGCAGCTCATAACTGTAGTGCTGTGTGTGATACATAATATTGCAAACTTGTATTGCATTTAAAAACACTGTATCTGGTACTATAGTGGGTAAAAGAAAGGTCTCAGTTTGCTTGCCTTGCCTGCAATTAAATGTTACACTTGCATTGTAGTACTTGGGTCATTTCGCCTCAGCAGTGTCTTCAGGGTAAGCATCTTACTAGCTGCAAAGCATGAGGAAGCAGCTAGTTGGTTAATGACAGGAAAGAAGGCCCTGAAGGGGCGGGGACAGTTTCAATCTACTGTAGGTGAATGACCATGAACTGTCCTAAAACAAGGCCTGTAAACTAGTGTAGTACCACATATCATGTTAACGCATAGATGTCTTCGAGACATCTGTGCTTTAATCTATGTGTTAACATGATATATGGAATTATTAGCAACAATCACTTAAACATCTCTTGAGTCATCCTATGGAGCCTTGTTGTCTAGGTTGTCATCAGTTTATTGCCTTGTTCAAAATGCTGCACCTTCACCAGCAGACAAGATCAGGATTCAAGGTTGCATGTCCTCAAGTAGTTTCAGGGTTAAGTGGATACTCAAATTGTATCTCAAAGCAACTTTCTTTTAACATCAGTCAAAAGCTAATATTACTATGTGCATGTATCTTGGCAGGATACTGCTCTATTTCTGTATGCTAAAGCAAATTCACCTTAAAATTATCAAATGATTATTACCCTCGGCTAAATTTTGTTCCAAAGCAAGAACTATTTGACAGCCGTAATAATTCCTGCTGCATTGGGAATACTGTGCATTCCTGCCAATTAATTAAAAGGAAGCAACCATGCAGAGATAATACTCTATATCTGATATAAGGGCTTGCAGCGTGGCCTTTGAAACCTCACAGATCATAAAAACCAGTTGCCAGTGGGGTCATTCCTCAGTAATTCTGTATTACAGTGTACTCAGAATGAGTGTCACTTGGTTGAATGTACACAACTCTCCTTTGCAGGCCCATGCTCTTGAGGCCGACCTGGAGCAGGTGTTCCTGGATATCGCCTGCATGTGCAAAACTGTCATCTGTTGCCGAGTGACTCCACTACAGAAAGCCCAAGTGGTGGAGCTTGTGAAGAAATGCAAGAACGCTGTCACTTTGGCAATAGGGGATGGAGCTAATGATGTCAGCATGATTAAAAGTAAGCAGTGCAGTCATATCCTCATATTATTATTATTATTATCGATGACTGTTATCTACAAACTAGGCCCTGAAAGAGGCCATTTAATGAATAAAATACAATTTGGTATTCATGAAAACATTTCTGAACTGTTGACTTCTTTATATTAACAGCAGTTTAAATGGGTATCAGACTTTACCACACCTACTTTCTTCATATGAATAACCATTGTCCAGCATTTACTCATGTTGTACCACATGAGTTGAAATGCCACACACATATTTCTAGTGACTTTGCCCTTGAGTGAGTGAAAATTATCTTACAAAGCACCCTATACATCTATAGTTAAAAAAAAGAATAATGTAAGAGTGACAACATTTCCATCTCATACAGGAAATTTGTTAAAAGCTATCTGATACGAGGAAATATCACAGAAGTATCAGGGTCTACTACAGTACTACAGTGTGTATATATTACATTCATTTAGAGCGTATATTATGTGTTGATTCCTGTAATAATGAAAACCCCGTAAGTTTGAGAAAAGGAAATGACTGAGAAAGACTTGTGTCTGCGTTTGCTGTTGACAGCTGCTCATATCGGAGTGGGGATCAGCGGTCAGGAAGGCATGCAGGCAGTGCTGTCCAGTGACTTCTCCTTCGCTCAGTTCCGATTCCTTCAGAGGCTCCTCCTGGTCCACGGCAGGTGGTCCTACTTCAGAATGTGCAATTTCCTCTGCTATTTCTTCTACAAAAACTTCGCTTTCACGCTGGTGCATTTTTGGTTTGGTTTCTTCTGTGGTTTTTCAGCACAGGTCAGTGGTGATTTGGTCAAATAAGTATGACTTAGTTTTTGTTTAGAGATGTGTAATAATATTGTGGATTCCCTTTTTAAGCTGTTTTTAAATTCATATTTGAACTTATTCATCAAAGTGTTTAATTTCCCGATCAGATGTGTATATAACATGAAATTTTTTCATTAATTAGCATGTAACATTTGCTCCTTTGCAGTGCTTGAGCAGCACCGATGCATAACCTTGTTATATTTTACCATGGAAACACATTCTCAACAGGCAGAACAATTCAGTGTGCTGCATACTTTGATTCTAATGGGATTTCAATTGCCACATGAGCTTTTAATTGCCATTACTGTAACTTCTCTGTTACAGAGTGTAAGTTCTTATCCAACTGTGATTCATATGATGTGTTAAAACAGCTACCTGTAGGAAGATGTAATGCTTAGCTCTCCTGGTCCACACAGATCAAATGAACACTCCTGCTGTGAATTAGAACTGCACAGCTCTATAGGGTGGTGATTATATAGTAACATCTGGAGGAGCAGCCTCAGAGGGCTTTTGAGTCTTGTGACATCTCGCTTACCTGCTAATGTTTCTGAAACCATGGTAATTGGCAGCTGGTGACTTGGGATTTGAATTGCTTATGCAGTAGTGCCCTTTATACTATGTTAATATGCAGTAATGCCTTTAAACCAACCCAAAGGGTTATTTATTTAGTGCTGTTATTGCTTTCCCCTTTCCAACCAGCTGGGCTGTTTGTGAAAAGCTACTAATAAGGTTTCGGTTGTTTTACAGTTTAATTTTAACACATATTTCTAAAAACACAATAGTATTCACGTTTTTTTGTAATTGCTCTTATTTGAAATCATTCTTATCCATGTGTTGTACTTACTACTTGCTGTTAATTGAATTTACTCTTTATAAGCAAATATTTTAAATGTAGGTTTAACTTAGTCAAAACACGCTCAAACTTAATTATTTCCTGTGTTTATTTTCTCTTATTTGATTTTGCTCTTACTTATGACTTTATTGTATATTATAACTGCTCTTATCTGCTATGTGATATTTTGTAATGTGATATTTTGTGAAGACTGTAAGTCGCCCTAGCTAAGGGTTGTGTGCTAAAAAACAAACAAACAAACAAACAAACAAATAAATAAATAAATAAATAAATAAATAAATAAATAATAATAATACTGTAAGAAATGCAAAATAATTGTTTCTGAACAAATGCGTCATTCACTGTTGGGTTCATATTTAGTTAGGTTTGTATTTCATTTTGCATTTCTTATTCACTAGAGGACAAACAGAGCATTGATGAAATAAACCAAGACATATCATGTGTCTTAATATTAATGGGAAGTTCTAATAGGCAGTGGTAGCCATATACTCATATCATGGCACCTTAAGACATGTGGGCCCTATTTTATAATATACCAGTACTGTAGTAATTTTTGCATTTCAGTGTGACAGCAGGGTTCTTTAAGGTCTGAAGCAGTGCTAGCTATTTGGCACCCTCTGCTGGGAAATAAGTAGTAACACTTGTAAATAATGAATGCATATTTGTGACCCCATCATTTTAGGAATTAAAGATGAATGCAAGATTAATAACGGCTCTTTGCCTTTTGTTTTGTCCTTACAGACAGTGTATGATCAGTGGTTTATAACCTTGTTCAATATAGTTTACACCTCCCTTCCTGTTCTTGCAATGGGCCTGTTTGACCAGGTAAGAGCTGCCTATTCCTTTCTGAATATTCACAGAATATAGTATTAAGCCTTGAAGTGTGTATAGATGTTGTGTTTCCTGAACATGACTGCTATATCATATCCCACCTCCAGAACCAAGCTGCCTATACTGTAATATTTGTTCATGGTGGACGTGGATATCCTGTTTCTCAGCTTGTGCTGTGTCTTTGTGGTTGGGATCAGCACACACATTTTTAATTCTAGATTGTTCTTCTCTCCTGCGCTATCTCACTGTGCAGTGAGAATGCCACAGGGAGGTATTTCAAATAGAAATGTGTTCTCTGTAAAACAGCCGCCCTTGACTACATTCAAATCAAGTGAGCTTAAAAAGACAGCAAAGTTAAATAAATTAAAGATTATTTTGTTAGCTTTTGAAATATGTATATTTTTGTATTCCTTTTTTCTTTTTTTTCTATTTTAGGATGTTAATGAACAAAGTAGCTTGGAACATCCCAGACTGTACGAACCAGGGCAGTTGAATGTCCTGTTCAATAAACACAAGTTCTTCATCTGTACAGCACAAGGGGTCTACACTTCCATTGTCCTGTTCTTCATACCATACGGTGTCTTTCTGGATACCGTGAGAGATGACGGGTCACATATCGCAGACCACCAGTCCTTCGCTGTTACTATAGCAACATCATTAGTGATTGTTGTCAGCGTGCAGGTATGCCGGAAAAAAATATTGAACACAATATTTATTTATTGTTTTAATGAATAATACATTAGAGAAGCCTATTGCAGAATCCAATATACTTTAGTATGTCTGATGCAATCAATTTCAAATGCAGTGCGCTGAGTTCACCCACAGAACACATCTCTTA